>NC_034613.1:1722759-1758371 GCF_900095145.1 Mus pahari | reverse complement strand
AAAGGGATTGAACTTTTAATATGTAAAGAATGTGGGACTTTTAGAGTTATTTAGATCTTGGTTCATGTGGAAGTCTGAAATCACTGGCGAGGTTCCCCCACTGCACCTCTGCCCAAAGAAGGAGGTCTTAGAGCCTTCCTTCCTGTTCCCCTATTTGTCTGTCTCCAGGTAGATCTCCCCCTTTCCTGAGCTTATTTCTAGAGCTGTGTCTCTCCTGCTCTCCACATCTCTGGGCCTTGGGGCTAGATAGGGGGTCAAGCATCTGTAGCTACAACTCAGAATTCAGGCGCCCGCCCGACTTGAGTCTTTAATTAGGCATGAGGCAGCAACAGTCAGACAGTCCTTTCATCTTGGGCACCCAGGAACTCCTCCTTCTGCCCCCCTCAACCCTATTACAACACAACCTTGCCACTTCCTGACCCTGGTCCAGAGAGAAGCTGTGGGGGAGGGGGGCCCTTCTTCATCAGTTAATCAACCTCTTCTCCCCACCTCGCAGGCCTCTGGTTTTCCTGCTGAGGCTGAGGCAAGAGAAAGGCAGTAAAGATACCACAGAAGGGTTCAGAAACAAAGGCGAGGTCTCATGGAGTCTCTCTAGTTGGGGAGGCCTTGAGGATTTGAGGAGACTTCCTTGTGGGCCAGGAAGAGGAGGATTTGATAGCCAGCAATGGAAGAGTAAACAGTTGTAACTACAGGATCTGAGCTTCCTCTTGTCTCTTTTTCTCTAGCCTCCTCTGTCTTCTGCATGCCCCGCCCTCCAAAAGGACGCACTGAGAAAAAGAGCCGGGACGACTAGATAGTCGAGGAGTTTATTGGGGGGGGGTTCTCATATTTGCTCTTCCTTGGGGAGGGGGTTCTTCAAACAATACCGAAGGGCACAGGAAAGTAGGGGGTCTGGAGGGAAAAGGGAGGGGCCACAGTCAGACAAAATGGCAACACACGATCACAGGCACTACCAACATCACAGACACAGCAGAGGGTACAGGACTGAGGCTCCAGACCCAGCCTCCAAGTATTCCGGGACAGAAGGGAGTGTGGAGGGAGAGAGTAGAGAAAGGGGGAAGAAGATAGGCCAGCCCCACAGACCTGTAGACTCTGTCTTCTGATGATCTAGCCCTCTTTTGAGGGAGTCAGCAAGGGACATTTTGCTCACCCTCCAAACCACAATACTTGGCTCTTCCCAGGTTACCTCAGTTCCCGGGGGGGGGGGTCAGGAGTACTCCCTCCTACTTTTAGCAAAACTCACCTCACAGCTCCCAACCACGGTGTCCTACACCCACTGCTCAAACTCCATTCAACTGAAAACGTAATTTCTTTTCTGCCCCATTACAGAATGGGCTTCCTCTTCTGAGACCACCACACATCCCTCGTCTTCTTCGCATGCCTGTCTGGAATCCTGACCAGAACCTTATCTCAAGTTTAGATCATTCACGAATCCCACTTCTAGCCTGATCAAGCTCTTTGGAATTAAACTCAAACTCCTGAATGTTCCAAGACACACCCCTTCTAGAGATGCTGGATCCAACCCAAACCTGCCCACTCTGGAGCCCACCGTGTGTTTAAGCCACACCCCTCCTAGTACCCCTCTTCCCAGTCCCTTTTAGCCCCATTCCAGAATGCTGTAGGACACCGCTTCCCTTTTAGGCTCCACATCCAGTATGTCTGGAATTCAATTGTCAGCTGACTAGTCCTCTCTCTACAGAGGCCATCTCCTCTCCACCCCTCTACTCTCGGGTTTCCATTTGAGAGCTTCTGAGGTTCAGGAGATGCTGGAGGAACCAAGGCCAGAGTTAGGAGGGGCAGAGGGAGAGAAGGAAGGGGGGAAAAGTCACATCGACCCACTCCATGCAGCCAAGGTCTGGTCTCCTTCCCGTCCCCTTTCTAGAGCCCCCTTACCTCACGGGACAGGGCTGAGGAACAGATAGGGGCTGATGAATGCAAGGTCAGGGGCAGGGAGGAGCCCATTCAGGACTGGGCTCCTAGTGCATGGAGAAGTGGGTGAAGGTAGGGCTCAGACAGATAAATAGATATTTATATATAATATATATATATATAAACAGCAAAGACAGTTAGGGTCTCCTGGGTTGAGGGGTGGAGACCTAGGATATGGGGATGGGAAGGGGGGCAGGCCTTCTCTTGAGCTCTTGCCCACCCATGGGGTCTTCGTGGGCTTCACTGACCTGTAGAGAGAGAAGACACAGAAAAGAGAAGGGGTCCAGGTGAGGGCGGGGCCTGAGCTCCCAGAGGAGGGCAGCACCCTCAGGAAGGGATTGGTCTGCCAGGCTTTTTCTTCGGCCCACCATGTTTTCCCTTTTTTTTCTCCAACAGGTCTGGAGTCAACACCACCCTAGCTGCTCTCATTAGGATGCTATTACCAACCTTGCTCAAACAGGGCACCAAAGGAACAGTTAAGGTCCCCTCTCTTAACCAAAAAAAGCCCATTAACCAGTACCGTTCTAGTCACTGTTGAAAATCCATATTGAGAAAAAAAATCCCTATCTTTGTGAGGCTTACATCATATCAGGGGAGGAGACAGGTTTCACAGTGAACATGACATGTTAGTAGATTTATCTAATCCAAGACGACAATAGGCCATGCATGATGGTGCACATCTTTGATCCCAGCACTCAGGAGGCAGAGGCAGGTGGATCTCTGTGAGTTTGAGGCCAGCCTGATCTACACAGTGAGTTCCAGTACAGTCAGGGCTATGTAGAGAGACCCTGTCACCAAAAATAAAAAAAAAAAAAATCAAAAAATCCCTAAGTGAGTCTGTAGAAATGTCTCTGAAGTTAAGAATGCATGCTGCTCTCCTGGAGGACCACGTTTGACTCACAGAACCCACACTGGGTGGGTTACAACGATCTGTAAATTTAACGAATTTAAGGAATCTGACCTTTCTCCCGGTCTCCATGGACACTTGAACTCACGGGCACATACTCACATACATACACGAATAAATAAAAGTAGAATTAAAGAAAAAGTACTCTAAGTGATGTATAAGTAGCATGAATAAGTCTTAGATCTCCAATCTAGTGTAATATATGAACCATGAATTAGTAAATTACAAATTGTGAGAAGGAAAAACACAGGGTATTCGAGAGATAACGATCGAGGGTGTTTTTAGACAGACAACCTCTGATATGCAGTTGGTGGTATATACCCGTGCCAGAATTTAGGAGGCAGAAGCAGGAGGAAAACAAGTTTAAGGCCAGCTTTGGTTCCATAATGGGACCCTAACTCAAACCGAAGCAAAACAGGGAGGTAGAGGCACAGTCAGGAAGTCAAGATCATCCTTAGTGACCTAAGGAGCTCCAGGCCAGCCTTGGCTACAGGAGATCTTGTCTCAAAAATAATATCAACAACAAAGCCAGGTGTGGTGGTGCAAACCTATGAATTCCAGCCACATGGGAGATGGAGACAAGAGTACTGCAAATTCACAGCCCGCCTGGGTTATAGAATGAGTTCCAGGGCTATACAGAGAAACCCTATTTACCCGAAAACCCAAAAAGAAAAAAAGAAGTAAAAAGAGGCAGTGGTAGGCACTTGTCTCAAAATAAGAAGTAAAAAGAGGCTGGGCAGTGGTGGCGCACGCCTTTAATCCCAGCACTCCGGAGGCAGAGGCAGGCGGATTTCTGAGTTCGAGGCCAGCCTGGTCTACAGAGTGAGTTCCAGGACAGCCAGGGCTATATAGAGAAACCCTATTTACTCGAAAACCCAAAAAGAAAAAAAAGAAGTAAAAGGAGGCAGTGGTAGGGCACTTGCTTAGTGTGCAAGAATTCAATTCTCAGTATTTGTAAAACAAAGCAACTTCCCTGACAGACAGCCAGACAGCCAAAAACCTCATTGAGTGAGTGTCCAAACCAACGGCTAGGGAGAGGTGTGTATGTGGAAAGCAAAAGCCAAGGCCCTGCAGTGCACCTAGACCTAGCCCAGGCCAATTCGACTGAAACCAAGCTAGGAGGCGAAGGTCAGATTCTGTCTGTGGGGAAGTAGTGCATCTGTGGGGCAGTGCTGCATCTGTGGGCCTGGGACACACTAACATCGGTTTGCCTTTAAGTGAGATGCTACAACGGACCTGTGAGGGAAGGACAGTGACTCTGAATCTAGGCCAGTGGCCCAGCAGAATCCTTGAGGCTGCTGGGTGTGTGGTAGAAGGGGTTGTAAACAGGACAGAAGACAGGCACTTGGGAAGCACTCTAAGGAAGATAATTGTGGATAAAACTGAAAAGGCTGGAGAGATTTTGAAAATAGGAACCAACAGGACTGGAATATCCCCCCCCCCCCCACACACACACAGGGTCTCAGAGCAGCCTGGAAATTGCTTTGCAAACCAAGAGACCTGCCTGTCTCTTTTTCCCCTAGAGCTGTGCTTAAAGGTGTGTCTCAAAGCCTGGCCAAGGAGTTTTAAAACAATTAAATGTGGGATGCTGTAGAAGGCTCACCCAGGAACACATCTGCTCCCACCTAGGTGCCCTTACCTTCTCGGTTTAAGACAGGATTGGGTTATACAGACCAAGCAGGGCTCGAGAACTTGCAATCCCCATGCCTCTGCCCGTCAAGTGCTGGGATTTGATCTGTGCTCCACCACGCCAGGCATTCACTTTTCTAAACGCCCAACAAGAAGGCATACTCGTGTTTCTAACGCCTCCACGCCTCCCCTTTTCCTCATTTGAAATTCCAAACCCTCTCTTTCATTAAAGGGTTAAGGAGAGGCTGACCTACATCCTGCTTTCACGCTGGTGACCTTCAAAACCCACCTTGTTTACCTTCCTCCATCTACTGGCGTTACCGCCTATTGGTTTACCAAGGATTTCAAAGACCCACCTCCCCTTCCCTTCCTGGAAACCTACACCGCTTTGGTGATTCTCCACTGCGCAAGTGCCCCTACACTCCTTTCATTGGTTTCTGTGAGCACAGCTCCGTCCCCCTCCTTCTCACGGTTCCTCTCATTGGCTAGTTTTCCCAAGTTCAATTTTTTTTTTTGTTCTACCTATCTATTGGTTCCTTCAAACTTCACTTCTCGTATGCCCCCTGCCTACCGCATCCGCCCATTTGTCACTCACCAGATTACATCTGATTGGAGAAGGAGGTGGGCGCACCCTGTTGGCCGTAGCCTTGCTGCCCATAGTCGCCCTGAGGCCCATAGCCACCGCCGCCGCCGCTGGCTGGCTGCCCGTAATCGGGTTGATAACCACCCTGAGGCCCGTAGGAGTCCTGGGGCCCATAGCCTCCTGGGCCCTGCCCGTAGCCCGCATCGCCGTAGGCATCGCCAGGTGCTGGTTGCTTTTCTGGGGCGCCTGGAGGTGCGCGCATGAATGGGGCGGCCCAGCCTGTCTCCTTGAACACGAACCATAGGTTGCCAACCCAGAGCACCAGGTTCAGGAAGCCAAACACCTGCAGGGAGACATGACCAAAGCTGATGTCTCTTACCCATTGCCTCAGCAGCCCCAGGGACTTTGAGACTGAGTGAACAGGAATGGGCATTTTTAGGGCATAAATTCGTGGGCCTCTATGACTATCAGTGTACAGAAAAACTTGGGAGGCGGGGGTTGTTAGGGTTTAGATTCCCATGGATGTTCAACTTCTATCAGTGTTTACATGGACAAGTCTGATAGTCCACATCTGTAATCCTAGGAAGTTGGAGGCAGGGCGATCACTTCAAGGCTAGCTTTTTTTTTTTTCTCTTTTGAGACAGGGTCTCTCTGCAGCCCTGGCTGTCCTGGAACTCACTCTGTAGACCAGGCTGGCCTGGAACTCATAGAAGTCGCTTGTCTCTGCTGCCACTGCCCAGAAATCCAAGTCTACCTTTAAGTTCATAGTTTGAGGCTAGCCTGTGCTCCATGAAAGTCAGCCTCAAACAACTCTTTTTTGGGGCTGGGTGTGGTGGTGCAGTCTTCATCCTAGCACTTGGGAGGCAGAGGCAAGTAGAGGTCTGTGAGTTCGAGGCCAGTCTGATCTGCATAGTGATTTCCAGGACAGCCAGGGCCACATAAGTAGACCCTGTCTCAAACAAAACCAAAACCAACCAACCAACCAACCAACCAAACCAAAAAGACCCTAATTTTAAAAATATATTTGAGTACATGTTTATACATGTACAAAATATTATAAATTTAAATTTACAAAATATATAAATACACATTTTAAAGAAATTCTCATCACTAATTGATGCATAGATAAACTTATGTATATACAACTTAGCCCGTAGATGCATATGTACATGTATACATTTTTTGGTTGTCTTTTGAGACAGGGTCTTTTTATGTTCCAGGTCTTGGCTGTCCTGGAACTCCTCATGTAGATGAGGCTGGTCTCAAATTCACAGAACTCTACATGCTTTTGCTTCTCAAGTGGTTTTGTGTGTGTGTGTGTGTCTCTCTCTGTGTGTGTAAGTGTGTCTGTGTGTCTCTGTGTGTGAGTGTATCTTGAGATACGGTTTTAATATGTAGCTTGGCTGTCCTGGAACTCACTCTGTAGACCAGGCTGGCCTCAAACTCAGAAATTCGCCTGCCTCTGCCTCCTGAGTGCTGGGATTAAAGAGTTCTAGGACTTGACCTCCTGTCCTCAGGAAGAGGAGTAAGTGCTCTTAACCTCTAGCCCCTCTTTTTTTTCTTTTTAAATTGATTTTTATTTGTTTTGTTTGTTTTTGAGACGGTCTTGCCGTTTATCCAAGGATGACCTGGAGTTCACTACCTGGGCCAGTCTGGCTTTAAATTAGTCCTGGGGGTAGAGCGATGGCACAGAGGTTAGCATCTACACGGTGGCTCACAAACACCTGTAATTCTAGTTTCAGGATATCTGACACCCTTCCTTTACCTCCACAGGTACCAAGAATGCAAGTGGCACATATAAGCAAAACATTCATACACATAATATAAAAATAAGTATTTTAAAAAGCAGTCTTTTAAGTGCTAGGTTTGCAGGCATATATTAACATCCTTGTCTCTAAGTATATGCTTTTTCTGCAACCCTGGTTGACCTGGAACTCTCTTTGTACACCAGGCTGGCCTCAAACTCTCAGAGATCCACCTGCCTCTGCTCCCAAACGTTGGGATTAAAGGCATGTGCTACCATGTGCCCAGTTAAGTATATGTTATTTTAAAAAAAAAAACAATTTAAAAATTACAAATAAATATGGAGCTTATATGAAATATTTAAAAGCAAAATTCTATATGCCATTTAGTACATGTTACATCCTCTTCTGAGCACCTTTATTAGTTTCCTTAAAGTTCCAGGTTTAAACTGGTTAGTGGTGATCTACAGAGCAAGTTCCAGAACAGCTAGGGCTACACAGGGAAATCCTGTGTTAGAAAACCAAAAAAAGAAAAAAAGAAAAAAGTAAACAAATAAAAAAAGTAAAAAAGAAAAATAAATAAATAAATTCATGTTTGGACAGAAAGTAAGACCTACATTTTATTCTTTTTGTTTTGACACAATCTTGAAATGTTGCCCAGGCTGGCTCAGAACTCCTGGGCTTATGTGATTGATCTTTTGCCTGTACTTGCTGAGTAGCATAGACTATAGACCTGTACTGCTGCCTTCAGTTGATATCCCCATTCTATTTATTTTTTTAGCATATTTATTTTATTTTTCTATTTTTGAGACAAGGCCTCTGTAGCCTCAGATATCCTACAACTCACACTATAGAGCCAGAGTGGCCTCAGGCTCCCACGTGCTAGAACTGTAGGCCTGTACCACCACACTTGGGCTGATATCTCCATTTTGTTTTGTGTTTAAAAAGATCTTTAAGTTTTGTTTTATGAGTGTAAGCATTTTGCCCACATGCATGCAATGTGTATCACCTGCATGCCCATAAATCCCTTGGAAGTAGAATTATGGATGTTACAAATTGAACATGGGTCCTCTGCATGAACAGCAAGTGCTGTCCCTTCCTAGTCCCCACCCCAGACAGGGTTTCTTTCTGTAGCCTTGGCTGTCCTGGAAATAGCTTTGTAGACCAGGCTGGCCTTGAGCTCAGATTGGATTTCCTCTGCCTCCCCAGTGCTGGAATTACAAGTGTGTACTACTTAGCTGTTGAGCCCTTGTTATGTCCATTTTAAAGCCAAGTTCAGACAGGCTAAATTATCCAAGATTACACAATCGGCAAGTGGTAGGAAAAAAAAGAGTTCAAATCTTAGCATCTGTAACATTGATATAGGATGTAATCTTGTGTTGGTTTTGTGTGTGTGTGTGTGTGTGTGTGTGTGTGTGTGTGTGTGTGCTGTAATTCAGTGGATACTCATGTTTGGAGCAGGACCTATCATCAGCCTTCAGTTTGCATGCTCAAAATGATCCCTGAGAGGCTTGTTACTTACTAGCTGTAGGTCACAGAGCTTGCTAAGTGACAGGATTTATGGTCAGACTTTTTTAGCCGCTAGGGGGCGCCCAAGTAAGACAACATTTCAAGATCGTGTTCTTTTGCACGTAAAGAAATCAATTCTAAAAGGATACTGAATTTCAGCAGCTTTGGCATGACTGGGCTGGGCCCAGTTATCCCCGCCTAATCTGATAGACCTCATGTTCTCCTACTGAGGACAGATATGTGGTATTCCAGTGGTTATAATTGTTCAACCTTCTTTTGTTGGTGTGCCTCCTCCTGGGAGCCCCCATGGACCGACCTCCTGACTCTCCTTCCATTCTCTCTCCCCCCCCCCCCGTTTCCGTGCCAGACTGTCTCCCCCAGCTTTTCTCTTCCATCCCGGCCATATTCCCAGGGCTTACCACCGAGGTGTTGAGGCCTGAAGTCACAGGGTCCCTCAGTTCCTTGCATGTATTTCCTGTCTGGCGGCACATAGGCATCTCCTTGATAATGTTCTCTGGGTCTGTGGCCATCTTCACATCGGACAGGCCTTTGGCCCAGGCGGATGAGCTAACTAGCCACATGAAAGCGAACACTGCTGTGGCCAGAAAGTCCTAGGCAGGGAGGGGTGAGGAAGATGTCGCTGTGATTGCATGGCTTTCTGCTGAGCCCTGAGCCCCTACAGATCCCAAGCCTTTGTGGGAGGGGTCGTCTAGAAGAGGCTTGCCTCTTTTCTGCCCTTGCAGCTCTGAGGCTCACAAGGTTTTCACCTGAAGGTCTCGGCTTGAGCGTCTGTGCGTGTCTATGATACAGAGGGAGTGTGCTAGTGATGCGTGGGCGCAGATGTTGAGGGAGGAACCAACTCCGTGGGATGTTTCCGAATCTGTGAGAAGTGTGTCTTACCAGTTTTATTTGCATGTGGGAATATGTGTCATTTGATGTCTGGGATGAGGGTGTGAGAACCTCTCTGTGTAGGACTCGGTGTCTGTGTGGCAGGGTGACATGCATGACTGTCACAGTGAACCTCAGTACTCCTTCTTTTCATCTAGTCTGTGTGGATGTGTGAGAGATGGTGGTACGATTAGGTACATGGGCCAGTCTGGCATTTGGGCTATGAGTATGCCCCCCCCCCATGATTCTATGATGCCCAGCATGGATGGAGTCTTGGAGAGAGCAGCAGCAGCAGTGTTGGGCTGCTTGGGTATGGGGCCTGTCTGGGAGTCTGTTTGGCCTGTGAGCCAAATGAGCTGGGCCCCTGTGGTCTCAAGTCCTTGGTCACTGCATGGCAATCAGCTGTGGGGACTCACCATCATGGGCCCTTTGTTGTTCTCTCGGTACTTGTTCTGCAGGAAGATGTAGGTGGCCAGGGCCCCCATGGAGTAGAGGAAGGCAAACACAGCCACAGTGACAAAGAATTCAGCCGAGGAGGAGTAGTCACCAACTAGGAAGATCTTGGTAGTACCCCCTTTGACGCAGGAGGGTGCATCAAAGTACACTTGGTGCAGCCTGCAGAGAGAGGTGTTCAGGTGTGGTCCAGAATCCCTTTCTCACCTTTCTGGCCAAGGGCATCCCAGACTGTTTTGAGGTCCCAGGAAGAGGGGGAAATGGCCCTTCACAGAGCACTTGCAATGTACCATTGATTGCTGAAAGCATCCTGGTACTATCTGTGGCACCCCTTCCTCACTGTGTGGCACCCCCCCTCACTGCAGCCCAGGTACTCCTTCCTCTGAGTTCATTGTAGAATGTGATAGGTACCTCTGTAGCTTAGGGCCTTTGTACTGGCTGATGTCTTTAACAGGGACGTTCTTCCCTCATTGTTTCTCAGCCCTCTGACTAAGATCAAACATATGAACATAGCTTTCATGCCTCATTCTTTCAGCCCCTTCAGACTTGGCTTAACTATCAGCTTCTCATTAAAGACTTCCTGCATTTCACTTTAAAGAAAAGATTTCTTATCCATGTGGGAGTGACTGTGCACACATGTGTGCAGGTGCGCATATGCAACACAGTTGCACCATCTTGTGATAGCCAGAGTTTAACCTCGTGTCTTGTTCCTCAGGTTCCATGCCCCCTCTTTGGAAACAGGGTCTCTCTCTCTGGCTTAGAGCTTGCTGAGCTGGCTGGTGTGGAGTCTAGCATGGGCCACCATGTTGGGCTTTGTTTAAGTGGGTTCTGGGCTCCAAGTTCAAGTCCTCACACCTGCGAGGCAAACACTTTACCGACAGAGCTATCTCCTCAACCCTAAGATTTTTTTTTTCATCTTGCTTTTGCTTTTTTTTTTTTCTGTACCTGTGAGGAGGTAGGTCTTATTTCTCTTTTTTCTTTTACTGACAGATCCCAAGGATCTGGAATCATGCGGGCACTACTTCTCGAGCAGTGGCTTGGGGGAGCGGGGTGTGAAATGCACAGAGATGGGAACAGGTTCAGAGAAGTGCATTTGCTTGTATGAAGTCATGCAGCTAGTAGAGAAGGGAAAGAACTTCTGTATGCATCCTGTGCCCTCCTAAATCATGTTGGCTGTGTTCTATGTCCTGCTTTAGGTGCCTGAGAGAGAAGACAGATGCCTGTGTGACAGAGAAACCAAACAGCTCTGAAATAGGAAAGGAGAGAAGGGGTAGAAGGGATCAGGATGTGTGAGGGACAGTCTGGGATGGTGCTCGAAGACAATGACCTTTCTTTCCTGTGCTGTGATGGGGGGGGTGGCTCATGTGTGGGCAGAATGGAACTGGCCTGGGGCCCCTAGCTCTGGCCTCAGGTTGATGTTCTTGCATAGCAGTGGTTCTGAGCATGGAAGGTTCTAGGGGGAGTTCATGGAAGGCTTTTGTGACCTTGTGAATTCTCAAAAGGCTGGCTCCCATGCTGCTGATTACCCTTCACTCCTCTCTCTCTCTCTCTCTCTCTCTCTCTCTCTCTCTCTCTGTGTGTGTGTGTGTGTGTGTGTGTTTGTCCTTCTCCAAAGTACTGGGGGTACAACCCAGGGCATGCTAGACAGGTGCTTTGCCACTGAGCTACACCTCAGCTTCCAAGCTCTTTTCTCCCTGGCTTGTGTAAACCTGGCTGCTCCTCTATTATTTCCTGCTTCTATCACCGCTCATAGCCTGAGCTGGCTTCCCTCTCCCTAGTGTGCGACATTTTAGGACTTCATTGAATCCTTGGTGCTCCCCAACTCCCAGATTCCAACTCTTCCCCCTAAATCTGAATTCTTATACTGAACAAGCTTATGCTGAGCACTTCTCGTGTCCCAGACTCTGCACCGAGTGCTTTACAAGTGTCACCTTAGTGACAATGTTCCATCACCTGTAGGGCATCAGTATTTTCTCTGTTTACAAATGAGGATGTTAAGAGCCTAATGTATATGATTTAGTCCGGTAGTCAAGGAAAGTTAAGTGCGTGGGTCTGCATCCCAGTCTGTCTCTCCATCCTTAAGAGACAGTGGTTCTTACAGTTTGTCCTTACTCACGTACACCTAGTACCTAGCATAGTGCCTGGTACACGGTGGAGAACTTTCAGGAAAGTCTAATTTGGTCCCTTGATTTCCCACATCTATATAGTACTCTCGTTGTTTTCTAGCAAAACTCCTGCATGAAGATACGCTTCTAGTATTTATCTGGATCTGCAGTTATCCTCTTTGTTCTGATGTAGAGCTATGAGGAGAGGGAACTTGGTCTGTTTGAGAAGCAAATGATGTTAACTAATAGTATTTTAAAGCATGTGTTTTTTTTTTTTTAAAGATTGCGTTTTATGTATTTAGTGGGTGCATACCTGTGTGTATGTAGGTGAATGTATATCACAGCTCATGTGTGGAGGTCAGAGAAAAATTTGCAGGGACGTCTGTTCTTTGTACCACATGTGACCTAGGGATCAAACTCAGGTTGTCAGGCTCAGTGGTAAGTGTCTTCATCTGCTGAGCACCCTCCTTAGTTTGAGATAGGATCTCACTTTGTATCTAAGGGTGGTCTGGAACTCACCACAATTCTGGCCTAGTCTCCCAAGTGCTGGGATTACGAGCACTTGCCATCGTGCCTAGTGACTGCTTTAAGGTCATGCATGCTCCCCCCCCCAACCCAGGGCCTTGCCATTGCCATGCAATCTCTCTACCACTGACTCCAGATCACTGTCCTCGATCACTACCCTTTGCCAGAATATAGTCAGAGAGGATGACACCCCGGGTCTAGCTTGCACACCAATTGTCATAGAAAGTCAGAGCTGTGCCAGCTACACAACAAGTGTTCGGTGCATGGGGAGTAATCCCAGGGGCGGTGGCCTCAAAGGTGTGAGCTGTGCAAAGGACTCTGGGAAGGACTGGTCAGACCCACCCTGCCCCTGCCTCTCCCAGGTCTCAGGATACCAGGGCAGGGGCACACCTGAACGGGTACTCAAATTCGACTTCGATGTTGAGGGCACTCTCCGTCTTGTTGGCACACTCCACGCTCAGCCGAAGCTCTCCGGTGTAGCTGCCGCACGTAGCAAAGGCGAAGATGGCAAAGACCTTGGGTAGCAGGGAGGTGGATGGCTGTAGTGAGCCTGTATGCATGTGGGAGGGAGTGCCCTCCTCTGGACAGATTGAAGGGGGCAGCACAGACAGTAGCAGATGGAGAGGTCCCCACCCCCACCCCCCTAATCAGGGCTCATCGGGTCCTAGCACAAGCTGATTACAGGGGTGTGGCTGTTTCTCTTTCCCTGTGTCTCTCCGTTTTTTTACCTCTAGGTGCTCTGGCTTCTCCTTCCCTCCCCTCCCCCTCCCCTCCCCTTTCTCTCCCGATCACTGTCTCTCAATCCCTCTCTGTGTGTTTTTATGCATGCTCTCCCCCCTTTCATACACACACTTCCCCCATTAATCTCTCTCTTCCTCTCTCTCTCTCTCTCTCTCTCTCTCTCTCTCTCTCTCTCTCTCTCTCTCTCCCTCCCTCCTCCCCACCTGTTTCTTGCTCTGCTTGTCTGTCTGTTCCGTTTGGTCTCTCACAAGGTCTCTCTGGCTCTCTGGCTCCCTTGTGCCTTCTATCTGTTGCCTTCTGTTTTCTCTTTTGAGACCCCTTATATCTGTGTGTGCCTTTCTCTCCCCTACACATTTTCCTGGCTCTCATCTCTTTTGCTCAGCACTGCCATTATCACCATCCCCTGTCTCTCATATTCTGTCTCCCTCGCTGTCTCTGGATTTTTCTGGTTTTGCATCTCTCTTTCAGCAGTCGGCTTCAGGCTCCACCTCCCATCCCTTCCTCCTTTAGTTCAAGAGAGGAGGTAGGACGTCACAATCTGTCACTTCACAACAGGGGTACCCTCGGCCTTATGTGACGTCATAGCCTTCTGTTCCCTGTCCTTAAAGCCCTGGGACCTTACTCTGGAGCCCAATTCTCTCATCTTCTTCCACTCCTGTCATCCCACCCGCCAGTTCAGTAGGATGCCTTCTGCCTCACCCCTCTGTTTTGCTGGAGCCCATCACCACCATCTCCCCCTGTACTTCCCCCACCTATAACCCAGAGCACACTCACCCACTGCAGCACCTTCACGAAGCCAAGGGGCTCCTTGACCACCCGGAACTGACCCCCAGCCACCAGCTGAGGAGAAAAACAGTGGGGAAGTGGGAGGGGTGTGGGAAATAGGGATGGAAGTGAGGGGCCAGGCTGCCAGGCAATGATCCCTGGGGATAGGGCATGTGACCCTCCGGGAGTGGGTGACATATGGAGAGGGAGTGAGGAGGAGAAAAACGACACTTTGGGGAAGGAGTAAACATCAGGGTCTCAGCAGCCCCCCCCCCCCAGGGCTCAGGAGTGGTGAAGTGTGAGGTGATGAGTCACATGGCAGAGGAGGTTGGGTGTAGAAAATAGATGGGGGTCCAGACTAGTTAGCGAAGGAAGGTCTGAACTGCTTAAAGGTGAGTCAGATTGGAGAAAAGGTTGAGTGGAAGAAGATGGGGTTGATTAGAGTGGGGGAGGGGGCAGCAAGTGCTGAAGGTGAGTCACAACAGCAGAGGGGAGAGGTCTGCAGTGGTAAAGGTGAGTCAGATGACGATGGCTGCGTCTAAGGAGATGGGGATGGGGAGGGGTCGCTACCGGTTAGGTAGGAAGCCGATTTTGAGGTGACGAAGAAGAGGGAGATGGCGGAGGTGATCTCTTAAGGTGGGAGAGAGCTGGGGCATGGGTTTACTGGACATGCGCTGGGAGCGAGGAGGCTGGGGGTTTTTGGAGAGGCAAAATTGGATCTTCCTCCTCTAGATCTGCTCCGGGGGTGAAAGGGTGGTCATCTACCGGGGTGCATTCTTTTTGGGAGGGGCGGGTGCCAACCCTCCCCCACCCCGCCCCCACACCTTCTGTCGCTCTATTTCCTAGCTCATCTGCAGCCCCCCGAGTCTTTTTTCATCCTCCCCTCCCCTTCTCTACCCCTTTGCCCTCTTCCTAGACCCGAATCTCCCTTTCCCCCCTCCAGGTCGACAGTTCTTTTGGGGCATCTGGAGGCCCCCTCTGCGGCAGTGAGGACAGCCTTCGCTGCGGCAAAGAGCGCACTCCTTTTCTCCACCTCCCCCTTTCCCCTTGCGTGCTGCAGACCCCTGGCCCCAGCCCCAGCCCCAGCTCCAGCGACCATATCTCTGCTACCCTAGCCACCACCTCTCAGGGTTCGAGGGTCAAAGCCACCCAGGTTTCTGCAAGCGCCGGGCTCTGTCCACGGTGCTGGAGCGCGTACCTGATTCACCACGTCCATGTCTGCCAGCAGCAGCATCAGCAATGCGGGGGGCGGAAGGTGCCTGGTAGCAAGGGCGGGCGCGGGGAGCGGCGGGGGCGGTGCGCGATCGTCGGAACAGCCCAGTCGGCGGCAGCCCCGCCCCTTGCACCCTGCCTATCTTTTGAGTGAGCGCCTGCGCACCATGGCTCCCCCCCCCATACCCCTTGCCCGCCCCAGCTCGCCTGCGGCCATTCCATTCGGGAGGCTAGAGACTGTGGGTCTCAGAGCGAAGGGTCTTTTTAGAAAACAGGTAGCTCTGGGGGGGGGGGCGGGGAGAGGTAAGAGGACCGCTCAGTTCTACCGGATGACATTTGCCAACCTGAGTGCTGTTTGTTAAGTGTGTTCGCTCATTTAATCCCTATGTAGCAGTGACTATTAGTCCTGTTTTTACAGATGAGGAAAATGAGTCTCCAGAGAGATTAAGTGACTTGCACAAGGTCACACAGCTAGGTAATGGCACACTGTTCAGAGTCCTTGCAGTTTAAACGTCTCCACAGTTTAAAGACAGTTCAAGGTCTAGAGGGTTCCTTTTGGAAAACCTGCATTTTAAGCACATCCAAACTCTAACCATCTCATTTTTTTTCTCTTCTTCTTGGTCAAATTATATACCTTCTGTTTATTCCTTGGCCCTCTTTTAAAAATACATGTATTTATTGTGTGATAGCTCCCTTTCTTTTAACAATACATTTATTTAGCATAGAGAGAGGGACGGAGGGAAGGGGAGGGGCAATCCTGTATAGGTGTGGGAATGAGAGGATGACCTGCCAGATAGGTTCTCTCATCTCACTGTGTGAGTACGGCTGTCTCTTAACGGACTACCTTCTTTCATGATACTAAAACTAGGTCCACCACGCTCAGTGATGATTGCCATTTTACAAAATGCAAGGGAAAAAATGTAGTGGAGATTAAAATCACCATTTTATACCCCTCTGTTGCTTGAATTTGGAAACATTTGACTGGATACCATTTGTTTGTTTGTTTGTTTGTTTTTTCGAGACAGGGTTTCTCTGTGTAGCCCTGGCTGTCCTGGAACTCACTCTGTAGACCAGGCTGGCCTCAAACTCAGAAATCCCCCTGCCTCTGCCTCCCAAATGCTGGGACTAAAGGTGATAGGATTTCATTTAGCCTGAGGCTGGCCATGACCTTCACAGGCAGCTGAGGATGACCTTATCCTCAGCTTATTCTTTTTCCTTCACTGGCCAGATGCTGGCATGTTATCTCTGCATCGTGTGAGCTCTGGCTTTTGTTTTTTTTTTTTTTCTCTCTGAGACAGGGTTTGTCTCGGTAGCCTTGGATGTCCTGGAATTCACTGTGTAGACCAGGCTGGCCTTGAACTCATAGAGATCTGCCTGCCTCTGCTTCCCAAGTGCTGGGACTAAAGGTGTGTACCACTCCTGTCCAGCTAGCTCTGGCTTTTATACTTTTCTTTACATTTAATTATTTACTGTGTGTATGTGTGGGTGCACAAGTTGAAGTCAGAAGACAGCTTTTGGAAGTCAGTTCTCCCCACCACGTTGGTCCTGTGGATCCAACTCAGGTCTCCAGGCTTGGCCATCACTTTTATCTTCTGAGGTATCTCCCCTAGCCCCTGTATTTTATTTTATTTTATTCTATTCTATTCTATTCTATTTTATTTTATTTTTCTGAGACAGGGTTTCTCTCTATAGCCCTGGTTGTCCTGGAATTCACTCTGTATAGATTAGGCTGGCCTTGAACTTATAGAGATCTGCCTGCCTTTGCCTCCAGAATGCTAGGATTAAAGGTATGTGCCACCATACCTGGCTCCCATATTTATTTTAAAAAACCACAAGTATATAATAGATACTTCCCAATTGTTTCAGTTTTGGCTCTTGGTTGTTTGAATCTCATTTCTAATATTTACTCCTGTTTGATGTTGGAGATGTAAAATGTTTTAAAATACTATGTATATGATTGTGCTGGTTAAAAAAAGATAATTGCCAGGTGATGGTGGCACACGCCTTTGATTCCAGCACTCAGGAGGCAGAAGCAGGTGGATCTCTGTGAATTTGAGGCCAGCCAAGTCTACAGAGTGAGTTCCAGAACAGCCAAGGCTATACACAGAGAAACCCTGTCTTAACCTCCCCCAGCGCCCCCCAAACCCCAAAAGTTAATCAACTATAGTGCATTTAGCATAGGGTTCATTTTACTATTTTGTAAGCCATTGACTTCTCACCATTTCCCTCTTTAACTTCCCTGGCTAAGGTAACCATCGTTTCTGCTAATTTTAGCATCTCCAGTCTCTTCCCCTCCATTCTGTTTTCAGCATACCACCAGAGCATCTATTTAAAATGCACAGTTAACTGTGTCACTCCCTTACTCGATGCCTTCCTATGGTTCCCCGTGCTTTTAGAGCCTAGCATTCAGGACTGCATGGTAGGGCCCCCAACCTTAGTTTTTAGTGGACTCTATGCTTCTGCCCTGCCCTTTCACCAGACATTAGCCCAACTACTCCAAGCCTTTGTTTCAAGGCCCTGTGTAACTGAGTTTGAGTCCCAGTCTTTGATTGTGGCTTCCCTCAAATTTCCTGGCTTGGTTGGCTCAAGAGACAGAAGTAAGAACTGCCTGTCTCGAGAATGAGGAGGGATCTACTTCAGACGCTCCCCAGTGGTGGTCCCATTTGGCATCATTTGCTGTGCTACTTTCAATTCCTGTGGAGTGGAACTGACTCTCACTTTGGATAAATCCTGTCATATGTCTAAGTCACCCCAGTTTGCTCTGAGGGAAACCAGCAAGGTGCCTGGCACACACTAAATGCCCGATACACTTTCCTTGAGTGAATGAGACCCCAAAGGCAGAGCAAGAAACAGGAGGAAGAGCTCGTGCATCTGGGTGGGGGAGGGAATGACTCTCAGGTGTTTCAGGAGGACCAAGGGAGTAGGGACTCGGAACGGGTTCCACGGAGCTAGAGGCACCACCGTGAGCTGTCATCTTGTCTACCAATGGATTTAGACTTTTCTTGCCTTTCTCAGGTAGAGGTGGGAAATGGGAGACACTTATGATACTAATTTAACATCCCTGAAGTTCTTGATGCTACGCAGAGACGCGGCTGCTGAAACCTCCAGGTCAGCTCCAGCCTCTAGGCCTTTGCTCTGTCAAGGCTCTTCTACAGCCTGTCCTTTGCACTGATCCAATCGACCCCCTGTGACATCTCTTCCTTTCCTTACTATCCAGACAGTATCTCTTCTCTTTCCTTCCTCTTTTCTGCCCAGTGCCCTCCTTCTCCCCGCACCTCCACCCTGTCTCCAGCTTTTTTTGGCTGCTGTCGCTTTCTCCTCCACCTCCTCCCTCCTTCCCTGACGCCGAATAATCAGGCCTAGCTGTCCTGGTTTCTGGAAATACTCATGTGTGGGCAGTGGCTCAGGGATGCAATAAGGGATGGATAGAAGCTGTTGGGCTGGTCCAGACTGCCAGTGCAAAGATACTAAGATTCAGCAATGTGTGTGGTCCATGCCTGCCTCCCTCTGGGGGAAGGAAGGGCAGGGCGTTTATTGAGCAGTAGATGAGGGGTAAGGATTTAGAGGGCATGGACACAGGCCATCTCATCTCCCAGGTCCTCTTCATCAAAGCGGGAGAGAATAGATTCTTCATCACTGTAAAGGGAGGTGGTTCTCTGTGCCAGCAGGTCACTGGCAGCACTGTCCATCTCATCCAGGGTCAGGTGACATGCATCTGCAATCTCCTGCTTGGCCAGGGCCACAAATCGTGGGTCTTGGGCAAACAGACCTAGGCCTTCGGAGATGAGCACCTGGGAGGGGGGCGTGGTCAAAGTAGGATTAGTGTTGATCCATGGCACAATGTGCACAGTGCAGGTCACTGAATAAATGACACGCATGCAGCTAGCAGGGGGACAAGGTCAAGTACAGTATGCCAAGAAGAGGAATTTCCACATGCTCAACCTAGAGTCTGGCCACTCTTGGTCCTCGGCTCTCAGCTCCCACCTCTGCCCCTACCACCGAAGCCCCTTTCCCCACACCCATCTGGACTCACAGCCTCCACCAAACTGTCAGCACTGCCCCTCTTGCGGTGGCTGGGATTCGAATGAGTTCCAGGCACTTGCAGACAGGTGAAGGTACGCAGTGGGCCACCAAGTTTGCCAAGGTATCCTTCACCCACTGTAGATTCCTCCACCAACAACAGGGGGGCATATAGCAGTCGACCCTTCTGAGGAGGGGCTGCCCAGGAACCCTGGGTCAGAATAAATAGACACCAGATGGGCAAGGATTGGTTGAGTATGAGAGTCTTCTATTCACTCTTGTCAGTTCTGTTCCTCTCCTCTAGTAGACACAACTGGACTCACATGGATAGGTGTAAATCAGAGGACAAAAAAAAAGCCTTCTTTATTTGTGGAGATCAAAGCCAGAGCCATAAACATGCCAAGCAAATGATCTGCTACTGAGCTACATCCCTAGCTCCATACTTGAGTTTATGTCAGAGTATAGAAAGTGTCTGTTTGCATGCATCACGTGTAATCTATCTATCTATCTATCTATCTATCTATCTATCTATCTATCTATCTATCTAAGATAGAGCCTTGCTCTATTATCAAGGCCTGTAATTTACTATGTTGCCCAGGTTGGCCTAAATTTTTCAGCGATTCTCCTGTCTTACAAGGGCTGGGATTACAGACACAAACCACCCCATGTAGATGTTTTGGTTCTTTTGAAACAGAGTTCTCATGTAGCTCAGGCTACCCTCAACTCCATAGGTAGCTGAGAATAACTTTGAAGTCTTGATCCTCCTATACCTACTTCCCAAGTGAGAGGATTGCAGGTATGCGCCGTCATAGAGGACTCTAAAACCTGGATTTAAATGTCAACTGTGGGAGCAGAGAGGGGAATGAGCAGCCATGGGCACTTTCTGCACAAGCATGGGAACTAGAGTTCAAATCCAAGCACCCATGACCCATGGAGCAATCCAGGCCTCCCACGCATGCCTGTAACCCTAACAGTAAGGAAAGCAGAGGCAGGTGGATCACTAATGCTTGCTGGCTTTCCGCCTAGCCAAGAAAATGTGAGCCATTACTTCAAAGTAATATGTGGAGAGACAGAGGGAGAGGAGGGCCCTGATACTCTCTTCTGGACTCTGCGCACTCCCATGGGGAAGTGTATCCATACACACACAACATGCACACAGACACACAAAGACACATATACACATACAAAAATTGATAAATGAACAAATAAATACTAAATATTGTAAAAGTGCCAGTTGTACTGTATACTAGCTATGTGACCATGGGTAGATAGACTCTGAGCTTCAGTGACCTCCCGTAAAGTGGGGACAGCAAAGCCATTTCACAAGTACAGTGGAGATTATGTGTGTTCCTTCAAATGCCCCATTCTTCTGAAGGCCCTGAAATGTAGTATGTTTGTAAAGTTCAGCCTAAGATGCTATTTCCCCAAAGGCCACAGCATCTCTTTTCCTCACCTGAGCCCTGCCTGGTCCCGAGGTCCGTCCACGATGGTAGGTGCCTGGGATGGGTAAATCTTCACAACTGCCTTGGCGTTGCAGACACTGGATGGTGAAGGAGGGCTTCCGACCTGATGGACAAAGGACAATGGCAATCCCTCTTCTGTTCTGTTCTGTTAGCCCTTAGAGTTCCATAGGGTCGATTTTTCTGCTTGCCTGCAGGTGTAGGGGGTAGCAAACGTCGGCGTGGCACATGGTGCCCGTTTACATGTTGCTGGGACCAGTGAGGTGGTAAAAGGACTGGGTTCGAGGGAGTCCCGGCCTGCTCATCTAGGTCAGGAGTCCTGTGGAGAAGGCGGAGCTGGCAGTGAGCTCAGGTCTGGGATTCAGAGTTGGGGTACCAACACTCCTGCCCTCCCCTGCATGGCCCATATGTGTACCAGTCAGGGACTTCCTGTTCCTCATTCTGACTGTCCTGCCCTTGAGTTCCCTTGAGCTGAATACTCCCTTCTTCTGGAATAGTGAACATGAAAACCCCAGAGCTTCTCCTGGAGAAATGATACAAAAAAAATTTTAAAAAAATGATGCATATTAGTTAGACTAGGTCCTGACCCCCCAATAGCTGATCCTAGGCTCCATGTTCCTCTCATCCCATGCTTGCCCCATCCCCTGTACAAACACTAGGATTTACATTTACTTGTAGACAGGGTCTAACTATGTAGTCCTGGATGACCTGGACTTTACTACATAGACCAGGCTGGCCTTGAACTCACAGATAACTGTTTGCTTCTGCATCTTGAGTGCTGGGATTGAAGGCATATGTCACCATCCGTGATTTGTGTTAATCTTTTGTACTGTATTTCTCATATTTTTTTGTTATTCTCTTTTTCATATTTCTCGTGTTACCCTCTATTCCTATTAGCCCTTGATTTGTCTTGGTCTTTTTTTTTTTTTAAAAAAAATAGGGTCTCAAACTCACTATATAACCAAGGACGGCCTTACATTCTGGATTCCCCTGCCTCTGTCTCTTGAGTACTGACATCACTGCTGTGGCCAACCCACCACATGTGACGCTCATTTGAGCCCTTGAAACACACCTTTCCTTCCCAAATTTCTTCTTGAAGGTCACTAGCTCTTCTCCTATGTCACCCAATATAGTGTCTAATTTTTCTCCATTCTCACGACCTTCTGCAGATGCTCGACCATACCTGTGGGGTTGGGATCCAGCCTGTATCACACTGGGCTGCCTGGAGTTGGGAACCAGTCCATCATCATCACTAGGCCCAGTTGAGAGAGAATCTGGAAGTTTCTCTTTAACAGGTAGAGACACCGAAATCCTAGAGTTCCATCGAGATTGGGCCTGGGAGTCTATGGAGTCCTGTGGAGAGTCATTTGGCTTTAGTGTTTCATCAATGTAATGGCTAAGTTACTTGATCAGTGTTTCCCTCACTGGTCCACAGGGAACATCACTCCCTATGGGCTGAATCTGGGTCTTGTTTTCCAACAGCCAGTGATAGGTATTGAATAGGTTTCCATTGTAGAGGAGGCTTCTCCCAGACACAGTATGGAATTCAATTAGGGGTTTGAGGGAATGTTTTTCCAGTCAAGGGCTTTGGAGGGGAGTAAAAAACTTGTCCTCACTTTGCATGTTTCTGGGTTGTTCTCAGCTTCCTCTTCCTCAACCTCCTGATCCACTGCCTCTTCCTCTTCCTCTTCTTCCTCAGTGTCGTAGGTGAGGGCCTGACGGATCTCAGGCCCCAAGTCCTGTAGGCTCCTTAGACCAGCCTGTGGGGATAGATGGAAAAAGAAGGAAATTGGTAGCCCCTGCTCTAAAGTGCCCTACCATCAGCTTGCTTCCCATGTGTGTGTGTGTGTGTGTGTGTGTGTGTGTGTGTGTGTGTGTGTGCCGGGGCTATTTCTTTCTTTGTGACATGGGTTTCAGGAGATCATGAGGGAGGTCAGCCTCTATACACATGGCCACCCAGGGCCCTGCCCTTCAGACCTGGAGGGCAGAGGATGTGCTCGTTGGGGCCTCTCTTCCTAGCAGCCCCTTTTCTTTCCTTCTCCGGAATTTTCGGAAATAATCTTGGATCAGGAATGTGGCATAGAATTTTCCCACAGTGACCTCCTCCTCTGGGGCAAGAAAGAGGGCAAAGTTACACAGGGGTCCTGTACACTGCTACTGCTTACCAGCAATAATCTGGGCAGAGAGTTAAGGAGCTGGGGAGGGGGGAATGGGCAGCTCACCATCGGGAGGAGGGATGATCTCATCCAACAATTTCTGCTTTATCCGCTTCCAGATCTTTTTGATGACCATCCGAAGCTCCTGGTTGGCTTGATCTAGGTTCCCTGCAAGGTAGGAGAGTATGGGGCAGGGGAAACAGAAGTGCAGAAGTTGCTCTTCATTGCTGCTGGGGGTGGGTGGGTGGGTGGGCAGGGCTTTGCTTTGAAGTTTCACCTGCAGCGTCACTTCATTCCTATCAGCTAAGGTATGGAAGCTGGCCTGGAGAAGCCAGTCAGCCATTTGAGGTTCAGACTTAGGAGAGGCAAGTCTGTCATTCTTTGCATTTGTTCCCTCAACCCTCCCCAGGGCTCATGTCACTCCAGCCCCTCCCTTTGCCCACACCTTCTGTCTTGATCTTCAGGGATGTCCGCACCAGGGCAAAGAGTGTAGCGTTGAATGTCACTGTTCCATCTGAGTTGAGGGGCACATTCATTGCCACGAGTCTCTAGAAACACCAGAGACATAAAAACCCACTCTGGGAAAATGTGAGGTATACATCTCTACCAAAAGCAAATCCCTTTCCTTTCCCATAGAGTATAGAGCCTTCTTGGAGATTTGCAGGTGAATGGGTGGGCAGGCAAACAGACCTTGCAGGCCACTCGGTGTGGGCATAGCTTTCCGAATCCCAATGGGGGCTGGATGCGTCTCAGCAGGGCAACCACATCCAAGTGCTTGATGCGGCCCCTGGGGCAGTCAGAGAGGTGTCACTGGATCAACAGTCTTCCCTAAGCCCCACCCCCAGCAAATCATTACCTCCCATACCAACACCTTAAGGCTTTGAGGGGAGAGCACATATGGGGTGGGCAGAGGATGGGGCAGTAGAAACCTCTTTATTGATGGGTGATGAAATGTGTGAATATGAAGTTCTGGAACTAGGGGCCTTGGAGGGCAGCACACTATCCCTAGGATTCTAGGTAAGACATTAGAGGGTATACTTGGCTCCGGGGTCATATTCAGACCAGATCCTCTTGAATTCATCAAGGTGGTGGGGTCCCAGGATAGACCAATCTCTGGTTAGGTAATCAAAGTTATCCATGATTACAGCCACAAAGAGATTTATAATCTGTGGGTCAATGAGCAGAGTTAAGTAAAGGGACAGAGCTGGGTTTGGGGGGTGGTGGATAGGGGCTGGGATGATCTTATATGGTCATTGGGGCACAAGCTCCTTGGTTGACCATATCGTTGGGGCAATGTTGTCAAGAGCTGGGCTGCTCAATCCATTTGGATATCTCTGAAGCACTCAGGGCCAGTTCCCATGGCAACCACAGTGGCTGTGGGAAAATGGTTCTTACCAGGAAGGCACAGAGCATGAAGAAGCTGATAAAGTAGACAATGGCAAAACTGCTACCACAGGTAAATTCCTCCCCTGGGCCAAAGTCAGACTCAGGGTCACATCGATTTCCCGGAAGGCTGGCTAGCATTATCTCTTGCCAGGCTTCACCAGTGGCACACCTGGGGAGGTTCACAGAGGGGTGGTATTCTGAAAGAAGGGCTATAAAGTCATGTCAAGTACAGGTGTGGGGGTCTAGGGAAGGGAGAAGATAGCCTACTTTTATCAGGGGCTCCATTTTGCATTTATTTACTGTGTGTGTGCGCGTGCGCGTGTGCGTGTGTACGTGAGAGAGAGATGGAGAGACAGAGACAGAGAGAGACAAAGACAACAGACAGACAGATAGATACACACACACACACACACACACACACACACACACACACACACACACACGGGGTGGGGGCAACCTGTGGAAGTCTTTTCTTTTATCATCATGTGCATTCTGGGAAGGGAGCTCAGGTTGCCAGGCTTGGCAGCGGATGCCTTTACTTGCTGAACTATCACATCAGCATCCATTTCAACACTGCAACTAGCATGACCATGATAATGACAGTCAGAGAATGTCTCTTACAGATTAGGGCTCTGTGGCCTAAAAAGGGGCCACATCTTACAGCCAGAAAAAGAATGGATTAGACTAGAATATTTTGAAAGACCCTCTCAGATCACAGCCAGAAAAGGCTTATGTGGAACTCGGGTTGCCCTGATATTTCTATAGCTTAGGCATCTTGGGGGCCCACAGTGGGTGCTTGAGTACCCTAGGTATTTTGAGGGCCAATGTAACAGGGAAGGAGGAGTTTATCACCTGAACAGAAGCAGCACAGCCTGAGGAAAGGTCTGGAAATTGTTGTTTCGATTTATCTGCGTGCCGTCCTGAAGAGCCACCTTGCCAAACATCTATAGACATACAGAGGCTGTGTGCTGGGAGTGAACCTATGTTCCCATCCACTTCATATTTCCTAATACCTAAGGGATCCTTATAATCTTGAAAGCAATTATTAATGAGCCCATTTTACATATACAGACTTACCCAGGGTCATCTAGTTTGTCTATCTTTCTGCCCCTCCATCCCCACACTGGGGCTATTCCTACCAAGTCTCTCAGACAGAAGGATTATTCTCTAGGGTCTCCACTTACCTGCATGCCGATGACTGCATAGATGAAGAATATCATTGCTATGAGAAGTGCCACATAGGGCAAGGCCTGGGAGAGTGGGAAGGGGATAGATAGTTCAGGTGCAGCCAGAGAACTATAAATCCCAGAATGCACTCCTCTTCCCTAACATGGGCCTGCTGGGAGATGTAGTCTATACTCAAAGTTTCCTGAATTACATGTGTCTCCCAAATGTGGACACACTATTAAATAGAATAGGGTAAAGTCAGCGAAGCTAGAGGCATGTTAGGAATTGAGAGTGCAGAGAAAGAGAAAGTTGAAAACAGTAGGTCGAAAATGCTATGGAAGACTGGGAACTGTAGTTCTGAGTGGGGACTTACCTGGAAAGACTTGATGAATGTCCAGAGCAGTGTGCGGATCCCCTCCCCCTTACTCAGAAGCTTGACCAGCCTCATGACTCGGAAGAGGCGAAAGAATGTGATAGATATGCGGGAGCTGTCCTCTGAACTCTGGAGTTAGGGATGTAGTGAGGGCGCTCAGTTTACACCAGCTCTAGTAACTTTTATTTCCCTCATGCCTTGGCCCTCCCAGTCCCCAAATCTCTCAGACCTCAGGCCCAAGAGTGGTCAGGGGACATTTCTAGGGACTCTTGGGCTGGGAGGAATGGTTGAAAAAAATTCCTGTTAGGGGTGAGAAGCTACCTCGCCAAGATGGCCTCCGTTCTGGTGGGACATATGGACAAACCAGCGGTGATAAAGGAGATGATGTAATCATATGGCCAGATGAATAAGAAGAAATGATGGTGCATACTCAGGGGATCATGGGAAAGGTTATATGGTAGCAGATCAAGATGGTTGTAGACAAAGTTTTAATGGGGTGGAAATGTAGGGGCCAGGTAAAGGAGATGGTGGAGCAGAGACATTGAAGGACACAATGGCGCAAAGCGTCATGGAAACGAGAAACAATGGGTGATCATCAGAGAGGACAGTGATGCAGAAATGCAATTGGCAGCATTGTCCGTCAAGGTTATTACCATGTAGTACCCATCGGATGAAATGATGAAGCCAATGATGCAATCAGTTGTGATAACAGAGCCGGGAAAGAGCCAGTATGGAAGATGGAGTTGGTGAACAATATGGAGCCAGCGAAGTAGTCAGAGAGGTGATGGAGCCAAAGCAGATGTCAATGGAGTTGATGGAGTCAATGGAATGGGGACAAGACAATGAAAAAGATAACAGAAATAATAAGGAAGGGATTTGGGGAGGTAGCAGAGCCACTAGGTAGGGTGCAAAATGAAATCGGGGAGCTGGTTAGCTGGTTAGAGTAGGGAATACGTTGGCAGAGCCCAGCGAGGACTCAGAAAAAAAAAAAAAGATGGATCTAGAATGAGGAGTGCTCAGTCTCCAGTACTGGGGAGGATGCGAATGGGAGCTGCCTACCCAAGGCTCTAGGGAGAGGATAGAGGGGTTAGCACAAAGCCCAGTTCTCACATTGACTTCTGTGACGGCAATGTCGACTACGCTGCCCACTACAATGAGAGCATCGAACGTATTCCAGGCATCCGTAAAGTAATGCTGTAGACAGGAGGAAAGCAGTGTGTGGTGTTCTTTTAGCCAGCAGACTCGTCCGTCCGTGTAGGGGACCAATAATGGATACATGGTATTGAGGAGGCAGGGCCTGGCTTGGACCACAGATGGCCTGTACTTGGGTCCCTCTCCATTTAGTCTTATGACTAATTGGTTGCTATCCTCCAGCCTCCCTCGCCCCCGCCAGGCTATGGAATGTGCTTCCTCCCCCAAGGAGTTTCCTCGTAGGGCGTGGGTCTAGGGCATACCTTGGGTTTAAAGGCGATGATTTTGAGCACCATCTCAATGGTGAAGAGGCCAGTGAAGACCATGTTGAGGATGTCCATGGCATAGTTAAAGGGAGCAGTCTGCTCATAGTGCTATGGGAAAAACCAGATGAGGACAGAGCCTAAGGCAGAGACACCCTACACACAAACACATAGTCCCTGGCCTGAGCTGAGGAGTCTGGGGACTGGAAACACCGTATCTGACAAAACTGGTTCTTGATTCTCAGAGCACCTTGTATTAAGGCAAGGATTGTTCTGGGAATGAAGCATCAACATAAGTCTCCTGCTGATTGACAGCTTCAGTGAAAAAAAAAACTGTATCATTAAAATATGCAAGAATTGCTGCTTGATGCAACTTGCTTTTTTTTTTTTTTCTGCTTGGGTGTGGTATTGATGTCTGGACTAGTTAGTTATTTTGTGACCACAATGCAACAATCAACTTATAGTGAAATGGTGTAGCAGGAAGACCAGCAGAGCAGGCTCACTGGCCAGCAATGGGAAGGCAACCTACATTAGTGTTCCTCAACATTTGAGGCAAATAAGCAAACTACACTGACTCTAGGATGCACGACATTTTTCATCTTAGAATCCGAGTCTGGAGTGCGTTTTACAATCTGTGACAACTTGCAACAGTCGTGGACCATTGCTTTCGCATTCCAGCATCTTTAAAAGCAGAATTCAGGCTTTGGCCTTAGATTTGAAGAAAAATTCCAAATGTGCTTAAGGCTCTGTCAGTTAGGCAGATGTGTGCGGGGGTGGGGGAGGAGTTCGAAAGGGGGTGTAGGCTTGTTACTTGCAGCCTAATGCATTCCTAATAGCTCTCAAAGAGATTGTGTGAAGAGAACAAATGTCTGGCAATGACCAAGATAGAGGGTTCAGCAGACCTGCATGGCTAGGGCAACCGTGTTGAGCAGGATGAGCAGAAACATGAGGTACTCAAAGGCAGCAGAGTTCACAGTGGCCCACACGCGGTACTGATGAGGATTCTTAGGGATGTATCGGCGGAGTGGCTGAGCTTTGAGGGCATATTCTACACACTGGCGCTGCAGAGTGGTATAGAGCATGGGTGAGCATGGGAGCTTCCCAAGACAAGGAGAGACAGTTTGGTGGCCATGGGTCAGGAGGGAGAGGTCACCTGGTTTTTGTCCAGTTCACAGTTTTGGTATTCCTGCTCTCCCTGGGCACGGAATGTGATGATAACAAAGCCCACAAAGATGTTCATCATGAAGAAGGCGATGATGATGATGTAGACAATGAAGAATACTGATATCTCCACATGGTAATTGTAGATAGGGCCCTCATCTTCTGCGTGTGCATCTATGGCCTTGTATAGTAGCCTGTGGGAGACAGTGGGAGTTAGAAGTGAGGGCATGTTCAGGTATTCCCAGCCCTCTCCAACTTCCCTCTAGGCTACTTATCTTATTCATCCCTCCAAATCTCCAACCCCCCCTAAATTTACAACCCAATCACTTTGGACTTCTATACATACACAAAGAGACCCACACAAGGCTTAAAGGGGCCTACATCTTTGGTTTGTTTGTTTGTTTTCCTTTTTAAAAAAATTTATTTATGTGCATTGGTGTTTTGCCTCCATGTATGTCTGCGTGTCTGACCCCCCCAGAACGGGAGTTAAAGACAGTTGTGAGCTGCCATGTGGGTGCTGGGAATTGAACCTGGGTCTTCTGGAAGAGCAGTCAGTACTCTTAACCACTGAGCCATCTCTTCAGCCCCCTATTTTCCTTTTTTTGAGACAGGGTCTCATCATGTAGCCTTGGCAGTCCCAGAACTCAACCACGTAGGCTAGGATCCAAACTTTTTGTCCCAGAAATCTCCAGAGACTCCTATGCGGTCCTAGAAAGAAACCTATCCAGACCTTCAATGACCTTTCAAAATTCTCTATGTTTCTGTAGACCTTTAATCCCCTTATGTAAGGCCCTGGAGCACCTCCCCAATGTGGTTCTCCAGAACTCCCCACAAGCTCCTAAAGATCTTGGACCCCAATCCTACAGTCTCCAATGTTCTGCTCAAATCCCCCAGTAAATATTTAGCTAGTATACCCAAAAGCTTTTGTTGCTCTTTGTTAAACTTCTGAACTGTATCTCCTAAGCGAACCCCTTTTGAATTCCCCCATCTTCTACTTAACCCCTTGTAATGCTCACCTAGCCTTTCCAAGAGTTTCACCTATTCCCTCAGAAACCTTTCCCCAGTTTCTAGACACTTTTCTCCAAAGTCCCAATAAATCCCTAGCAAGGTTCTGGGAAATCCCCATCCAGGCTTCTAACACATTCACCAGTCTCTAGAAAGCTATACCCAACTGGGTACAATGGCACAAACCTGAATCTCAGTACTCAAGAGGATGGGGAAGGAGGATCATAAGGTTGAGATCAAAGTGGGCTACATGGTAAGACCCTGACTCAAGAAAATAGGTCATAGAGATGTAGCTTAATGGAATATCATTGCCTAGCATATATAAAACCTGGGTTCAACTCCCAGGCATTGGAAAGTGGAAAAAGGAAAGAAAGAAAACCCTATCCAGTGTTGAGACCTTCATTACATCCCTAAGACACACTCCCATCCATTCCCAGGTGACCCCAGAAATTATCTAGACCCATTTGCCCAGTTTCCTGTCATTCCCAAGGCCCTGCCCCTCACGCAGGCCAGCCTTCAAAGGTAGAGACAGTGAACAGGGCCATCATGGCTGAAAGGACGTTGTCAAAGTTGAAATCGCTGTTGACCCAAAGCCGCTCCCGGACCAAAGGTCGTGACACATCTCCATCAGGGTAGATGAGGAAGGAGCCCCTGCGGATGTTGTAGACAGGTTAGATGGGGGAGGAAGAGGAATGAGGAATGGTGACAAAGGGTTTAGGGTCTTTATTATGGATGTAGCAGGGCATAGGGGTGTACCTAGACAGCTTGGCATCACATCCTGCCCTTTGATTTCCTGGCTGGGTTATTGTAAACATTCAATCTCTGTCTAATTGGTTTTTGCCTTCACTCTCTCTATTTTTTTTTTAAATGAGAACACTAACAGAACCCATTTCCCATTTGCCACAAAGATGGAGTAAGTCAATAAATGACAGTTACTCATGGTGGTCCACATGTTTATAACCCCATTACTTCTGAGGCACAGGCAGGAAGAGGTTAGCAAATTTGAGGGCAGCCTGGTCTATGTACGTTCCAGGTCAGCCAGGACTACATACTGAGACTGTTGTCTCACAATAGACAGAGAAACAAAAACCAAATCAAGTCAGGCATAGTGGCACATGCTTATAATCCCAACAAAACTCAGGTGGCAGAAGACAGGAAACTTGTGAGTTTAAAGCTATCTTGAGAGTTTTAAGGCTGGCTTGAGACATATTGAGACCAAGGCTCAAAAAACAAACAAGGGCCAGCAAAACGGTTCAATGGATAAAGTTCCTTGCTTCCAACCTGATGATGTTAACCCAACCCTCAGAACTCACACGGTGGAAGAAAAGAACCAATTCTCTCAAGTTCTTCTCTGATCTCCACACATGTGCAGTGGCATGAGTACTCCCCATATGAATAAATATGTGAATATGCAAGAAAGCAAGCAAGCAAGAAAGGAAAAACAGCCAACAAACCAACAACAAACAAAACCAATCTCTGTAACACAGTTGGTATATCACGGTCACCATTGTCATTGAACATTTTTGCCATCCAGGGGAAAGTAGTTCTCCAAGTGGCCAAAGCTTCCTTGCACTGACTCTATACCAGGCACTGTGCTAGCTCACCATGCAGGCACTTTGCTATGTATACATATTCCATGCGCTGCCTCTCTACTTCTCTTAACAGCCCTGTGAAAGGGACACTTTATCCCTAGTTATGTGATCTAACAAGGGCTAGACAAAGTGAAACACTGCCCCCAAGCTCCATGAAGTGGGGTTGAGTTAGGGATTCCTGGCTTCATGGTCTTTGCTTGAAACCACCTCCATCTACAAACATCTCTAGATGGAAGCTGGCATTCAGAGCAGGAAATTGCAAGAGGTTCTGGGGAGGAATGTAGGTAACACTGAAAAAAATGTGGGAAAGGGTTATGGGGAGACTTTGAGGGCTTGCCGAGATACAAGGGCCTCTCCAATTAATAGGGGAGTTCTTGGGTATAATCTTGGGGGGCATTTAGGGAAATTTGAAGGTCTTCGGGACTTTCAGGAAGCAAGACATTTAGAGTTCTCGGTAAGAGGCTGTAAGCTGCTTCAGGGACCTTAGAGAGGTCTAGATTTCTCTATGTGATTTGGGAGGGGTTCTGGATTCAGTAGAGGGTGAGGCTTCAAACACTCACTTGCATTCTTTCAGGGTGTGTTTGGCCTCATCAGTGCAACTGTAGAATTTTCCCTATAGGGAGGAAATGTGTCAAGCAGGTTCACCTTTCATACACCGCCCCCCCCCCCGACCCTTGCCTGGACCTCTCTTTGGACCTTTGGATCTTCCTCACCTTGAAGAGCTGAACACCAATGCAGGCGAACATGAACTGCAAGAGGGTGGTGACAATCATGATGTTTCCGATGGTCCGGATGGCCACGAACACACACTGTACCACATGCTACAAAACACCCACACACATGACTGATGGACATCACAGGCCATACGTAGCATGTAACGGGAACTTGGGTGATGAATGTAGCTTAAGGGATTGGATCAGGGGTATGTGGTTGCAAGTCAGAGATGTGTGGTCAGGAATAAATGGTCAAAAGGCACTATGGTGGAATAGCATCCACCATAGCTATTATGACCATAGAATGTATGGTATCAACAAGGAGTAAGGGTTTTCTAGAAAAGGATATGTAGTCATATGCCAAGAACATGAATTAGAAAAATGTGGCCATTGGTAGAGTCATTTGTAAGGCACATAGGTCAGACCACATGGCCAATAGGCAAGAATATGTGGTTACATGTTGGGTTCAGGCTGCATGCAGCCAGTCATGTCTTTATACAATAGTCAGTTGAATCAGTTATCCTGATCGAGGGTCTGGGTCCTGTGGTTTTGGGTGAACTGGGCTTACCTTGAGTCCCTTGGCTCTGTTGATGGCTCGGAGAGGCCGCAGGACTCGGAGGACTCTGAGAATTTTCACAACTGAGATGGCACTGGAGCTGGGGAGTAGAAGTTTTCAGGCCCTAATTAGGGCTTGGGCTTGGTTCTGGGAGGAGTGGGGTGGGCAGGGGGAGATGTCACTCACTGGATGCCGAAGGAGATGAGGGACACACTGACCACAAGCAGATCCAACAGATTGAACCAGCTACGGCAGAAAGAGCCTCGGTGCAGGAAGGCCCCAAATACTGTCATCTAGGGATCATAATATATTGGGTTAGACCTCCAATCTGAGGGAGGTCATATCCCATATAGCTGATGGGATGAGAAAGAGCGGAGGAAGAGACTAGAGAGACAGGTGGTGGGAGTGGGCTGAAAATGGACTGGGGCAACTGAGGGTATAGCTGACAGTTCAGTGATCACCTTTAGTAGAATCTCCACAGTGAAAATGGAGGTGAAGGCATAATCAAAGTATCCCAGAATCTGGGGACGTAAGAAAGAGGTGGAACACTGTCATAACTAATGGGGATCAGTAGGCATGCATGTCTCTCTCTTTTTCTCTATCTATCTATCTATCTATCTATCTATCTATCTATCTATCTATCTATCTGACACAAGGCATCACTTTACAGCCCAGGCTGGCCTCAGAGTTGCAGTGATCTTCCTGCTTCAGCCTCCCAAGGACTAGAAATCTAGGCAGGAACAACCATGCCAGCTTGCTTGTGCGCCTCTCACTGTAAGCCTTGCTTTCCCTCCTCCGCATCAGGAAAGACTTTTATACACGCCAAAAGTTTGGCCAGCCAAGATGAGGACTCCTCTGTGTCTGCCCAAATACATAAGTGTCCTTGGCCTGTTTGACCTCTGTGAATATGTTTCTCCTAACCCCACCCCCCAGTCAAATCCTGATCCCCTGTCCCACACTTCTCAGAGTATGGAAATGGCTGTTGGCACTGTATCTGCCATTTTTGATCCTCTTTCCCAACCCAATGAGGTGTCTTCTGGTCTCTCTTTACTCTGGCTTTGTGCCCAGGAGAATGCTCTCTGTAAGCTCCTCCCAGTCCCCTGACATGGGCTCACATGGTTTCGGAAGGAGTGAGCTCGGATGGGGTCCTCAGCAGCCAGGGACACACTACTGAGGATGATGAACACTAGGATGAGACTGGTGAAGATATGGTGATGTATGAGCGTGTGGCAGGCCTTCCGAAGCCTGGGGAGTGGAGAAAAGGCAGTGAGTAGAAACCAGGATTAGTGGTTTCTGGGAGATCCAAGGGAATGCATCTGTGGCCCATTGCCTCCTGGGTAGTTCCAGGACTCCCCACCTGTCCAGCCTATTGCCCTGCCCTACTGGCATTCCTAGCACTCACGGGTTGGTTTGGCTGAGGCAGAAGAAGGCACTGCCTTCAGGGATGGGTACCACTTTCTCCTTGGGTACCACTTCCTGTAAGAGTTCCACATGTCCTGCACCATTTTCCTCTTCCTCCTCCTCCTCTTCTTCCTCCTCTTCCTCCATGCCTGGTGCTGGGGATAGAGCAATGAGAAACCTCAATGGAAAGCTCCTGGCACTGTGCTCGACACAGGATGAGTTGCTTTCATTTCCTGCCCAGAATCTCAGCTCCTCAGTGGAAGGGATCTTCCATCTGTTTTGTTTAAAATGGTATGCCCAGCTCTTAGAACAGTGCCGGGACACAGTGAGAGCCTGGTGAATGTGCCTAGTGAGTGTTATATGCACACACACGATTTGATAACAAAGGCTCTGAGAAGGCCCATAGTAAAATAAAATGTCCATCTCTCTTGTTTAACCTTGATGTCCCAAATGTTGCTGGCTACAAACCAAGGCCATCCATTCATTTCAGAATAATTATGTTTTCAGTACAGATTGTCTTACCCAAGCTGTGCAAGCACTTTACCATTGAGTCATAGCCCCAGTCCTTATTTATTTATTTATTTATTTATTTATCTTTTGAGATAGTATTAAGTGTCTCTAATAAAGTGCAGGCTGACCTGGAACTCACTATTTGGCAGAAGGTGTCCTTAAATCTACTACCTCTCCTGAGTGTTAAGACTACAGGCAGGTGCCACTGTGTTACTGCCTTCAGGATGACCTTGGAAGAGTCTGCTGACCAGAGAGGATTTTGTTAGGGGTCAGGAGTTCTCTGCCTGCATTCTCTTCCCAATGCTCCCTGTCACTTCCATTTGACCTGCCTACTTGCCTGCTCCTTCACTTCTTGCGCCCTCTGCGTCCTCATTCTCTCCACCAGGCACCTGGAGACAGGAAGATAGGAAGTCATCGACTGTGGGAGAGACACCAGGCAATGGACACAAAGGAGGCGTAGAAGTGACAGGATAACATGGAAATAGATTGTCAGAGTATGGGGTTAAAGCTATGCCACACTGATAGGTATGGGGGACAAGAGGGAGACAACCCCTAGGCTTCTTTTATCTTTGGGATTTAGCTTTATTATTTTCAATTATGGGTATCCACGTGTGGGTATGCGTATGTGAATGCAGGTGACCCTGGAGGCCAGAGGCGTTGGATCTCCTGGACTTGGAGTTGCAGGTAGTTGTGATCCGCTTGACATGGGTCTGGGAATCAGTTCAGGTCCTTTAGGAGATCAGCAAGTACTCAGCTCTTAACTCCTCCACCCTTTAAAAAAGACGGAGTCTCCTTCTCTAGCCCAGGCTGCCTGGAACTCACTATGTACAGCAGGCTAATTTGAAACTCAGAGACTCCCCTGCTTCTGTTTTCCAAGTGCTGGGATCAAAGGTATGCATCAGCACACCCAGGCTTCTAACTCACCAATACTTTGTTCTCCTGTGGAGGGTTTCCTTCACTGCTCTTCTCTCTGTTCAAGGAAATAAGGGCTCATTGCTGCAGGTGGTAACGGATGGAGAAGGCTGGGCTGGGCACTGCTGTCAGGGCAGACCTTTCTTGGGGCTTCCTGCTTCTGTTCTGCCTATAGTCTATCCTCACAGCACCCAGAAGGAGTCACTGGAGCCCTAACACTTCCACGCCTATCACCAAGAACAAAAGCCAAAATCTCATCTTCACCGAGAATTCCCCCATTCTGGTTCTTTTATTCCTCCTAACGTGTAACCCCATTTCTTACCATTTTCCTCCTGGTTGCGTCCCTGCCTCACTGGTGGTTTGTGGTTACTTGTTATGGTGCTGGGGATGGAAACCAGAACTTCAAACAAGTACATTTTCTTCCTCTAAGCTAGGTCGCAGGCCCGGATGTTTTGTTGTAGATAGGTTAACACCATCACCACTTCAAAGGAGCGATCTTCTTGACCCTCATCTCCTATCCAGTCTCAATATGGAGCCCATGTTGGCCTTGAAGTACCTATCCTTCTGCCTTGGCCTTCCAAGTGTTGGGAATAGAGGGGTGTATCTCCAGGCTTGCTTTCATTTTTCACTATTGCTTTGTTCTGTTTTCTGCTCCTTCACTACTTTTTTTTTTTTTTTTTTTTTTTTTTTTGGTTTTTCGAGACAGGGTTTCTCTGTGTAGTCTTGACTGGCTGTCCTGGAACTCACTCTGTAGACCA
>NC_034613.1:1666350-1722674 GCF_900095145.1 Mus pahari | reverse complement strand
TCCCAAGTGCTGGGATTAAAGGTGTGCGCTACCATGCCCGGCCCTCACTACTTATTATTAACACATATTTTTTTGAGAAAGTCTGTGATAGGACTGGAACTCACTACGTAGGCCAGGAGGGCCTCTAACTCAAAGAGATAAACCTGCGTCTGAGAGCCTGCATTAAAGGTATGCGCTACCGCACCTGGCCGACTAACATATTCTTGAAGTTACATGTCGCTGTTCTTGAATTTTGCTTGCATTCCTCTACCACAAACAGCAAGGACTCTGTCTGCTGTCACACTGGCATGCCATGTCTGGCTGCTGACAGCATGTCAACCCATGCTGTCTCCTTAGTATTTCCAGCAGGGCCTAGCATAAAGCATGTACTCAATGAATATGTGTTGAGCAAATGAATTACTGAGGACTGTATCTGGGCTTTCCAGCATAAAAAGTCCCATGGGATGTGTGTTTGTGAGATCCACATCAGAGATCTTAGGGAAAGGAAGTCTTGGGATGAAGCCAGAGCTCACCTGCCCTTGTCTTTGGCAGTGCCTGCATCCCCGCTGGCTAGGTTATCCACAGCAATGGCAAGAAACACGTTCAGCAGGATGTCTGGAGTGAGCTCAGGTTGCAAAGGTGAAGAAGTGGCCTGCCTGTGTGCTTCCCTGGGCCCACACCCTCACCCTGTCTGCCTTCACCACGCTCTATCCATTCCTTAAAAGCTCTGAGGATACAGTTGCCGCAGATGAAGAGGATGATGAAATAAACACACACCAGCATCCCTGGGAAGAAGGGCCCACCATAGGCCATGATACCATCATACATGACCACATTCCAATCCTCACCAGTCAGGATCTGGGGGTAGGAGATCACCCAAAAGTTCTTGGGACCCTCTATAACTCCAGGCCCTGCCAACACATGTACACATCTCAGGGTGTCCAGGCCATACCTGGAAGACAGTGAGGAGGGCTTGGGGGAAGGTATCGAAGGTGCTCCTCTTGGTGTGGGTCTGGTCAAAGTTGAACTTGCCCCCAAACAGCTGCATGCCAAGCAGGGAGAAGATGATGATAAAGAGAAAGAGGAGAAGCAGCAAGGAGGCGATGGACTTCATGGAATTGAGCAAGGATGCCACCAAGTTGCTCAGGGATGCCCAGTGCCTGCCACAGAAAGAGAAAGTGCAGGGTTAACAGGAGTCAGGGATCAGGCAGGCCTCCCGTTTGGGGTACACTGGGGCAGAAGGGGTTAAAAGAGGCTGTGGTGCCAAGGTTGGAAGTGGTTTTTGGAACTGAAGTGTGATAAGAATAGGAAAGGAGAGGATTGCTAAGTTTGGAGTTAGAGTTGGCACCCAGGGTGTGGTGGGAGGTGAAATTAGTGGGGAGGCGTCAATAGAATTGGGTTTCATGTTGGGACTAGGATGAATTAGGCGTGGGGCCTTGGTGATTTGGGGTTGGAGGAGTTGGGGGAAGGTTATGATTCAAGGTTTGGTCTAGGAAAGGGGATGCAGAGGAGTTTGGGGTTCGGGAGAACAAAATGGGGTTGCAGTCGGAGAAAGGTGGTTGGCCAGGAGTAGGATGATGCATCAGAGAGTTGGGAATGGCATTATGGTTGGTGCCCAGTGATGGCGCTAGGGCTGGGGCTGAGGTGGGAGATTGGGTTGGGCTTGGGATTAGAGAGTGGACCTGTGGATAAGATGGAGTTGGGGCTGGGGTTAGAGAGGTTCTGTGGCTGGGATGGGGGATAAGCATGGAGATGGGCTTGGGGGGGAGGTAAAGTCAGTTGGAAACTGGAATGGAGATGGAGGAGGCATTATTCCTGGTGACTGTCCTCTCCATGAGGGTAGGAATCTGTGCTTTCTTTACTTTCCCTAGGGCCCAAAGTTCAGCATGTAGCAGTAGGTGCTCAACGAACGGATGGTTGCTAAATGGACGAAGAAGGAGGCTGAGGGAATTAACTTTGGAGCAAGGGAGTAGAGTTGGGGTTGCATTGTGGGCCCCATGCATACACACCTGGTGACCTTGAAGATCCTGAGGAGACGCACACATCGGAGCACTGAGATGCCAAGAGGCTGCATGGCCCCCACCTCCACCAAAGTGGTTTCTAGGATGCCTCCACAGACCACAAAGCAGTCAAAGCGGTTGAAAAAGGAGGCAACATAGACAGAGGGGCCCAGGCCGTACAGCTTGAGAAGCATCTCCACAGTGAAGAGGCAGAGCAGAACTTTGTTGGCATACTCTGTTGGGGGATGGGGGGTATGTGTAACATGGCAACCTGTTTAGGAAGCCAGAAGCTTTGGCAGGATCTTGGGGGGTAGTGGTGGTGGCAGGGAGCAGGCCAGGTATGGGCTAGGGTTTGGTTGGGGTTAGGAACTGAAGTGAGTTTGTAGGTCAAAGCAAGTGAGGTTTGGAGCTGGGGCAGAGGGTAGAGTTGAGGCAGGGGCCAGAGTCACCCTTTGTGAGTCCAAGACACTCCATACTCCATGGTAGAGTTAGGATCTAGGATTTATTCTTCTTAATTTGTTTTTTTTAATATTTATGTCTTATGTTTTTGCTTCTGGGAATGGAATCCAGGGCCCCACACATGCACCCTTCTGCTGAGATATAGCCCGAGCTCCAAGCCTACGGTTTCTTTGGGACTGAACTGGTTTGGAGTGGGATTAGGAGCAGGACCAATAATAAATTTGGGTTTAGGACTATAAGGAATCATAACAGTTGATACTTGATGGAGGCCAAACACTATGCTAAGCATTTTACAGCTGAGCTCATTTAATCCTCCCAACCACTTCATGCCATGGACAATTATCTTTGTCTCCATTTTGCTCATGGGGAAACTGAGGCACAGAGGGGTTAACTTGTTTAGACAGTATGATGTTAAAGAGCCGGGATTCTACCTCCTGCTCTGACCCTCAGGAGCTGAATCCTGGGGTTAGTTGCTTGACATTAATGGCATGGTGATCAGGACCCTTAACCTTAAAGTTTTAGTGGAATGAGTTTGGACATGTGCAATACCGAGACTAGAGCTTGATGCACATAGCAGGTAGCACATAAGTGTGGTCTGCAGGGTGGGATAGGACAAGATAAGGTTTCTGTATTCAGCTGGGTGGTGGTGGTGCATGCCTTTAATCCCAGCACTTGGGAGGCAGAGGCAGGTGGATTTCTGAGTTCAAGGCCAGCCTGGTCTACAGAGTGAGTTCCAGGACAGCCAGGGCTATACAGAGAAACCCTGTCTCAAAAAACAAACAAACAAACAACAAAATCCACCAACAACAACCAACAACAACAACAAAAGGTTTCTGCACTCGTCTGGATTGGAAGGTGGTATCTGGGGTCAAAGACTCCCTAGAGAGCCTACCTTTGAACTTTTGGGGGGTGAAGAGAGCAAGGGATGAAAAAGAGAGCTGGCAGGCAGAAGCTCACCTTGGGTCTGGGTGAGCCACACAGGTTGCCCATGGTGCTCTGAAGCTATGGTCAACGTGTTGAGGAAGACGAGCAACAAGACAGCCCAGTAGCAGGTGTTGGACTTGACCGCCCGGCGGCAGCGTGCACGGAGACCCCGGTTGGCTCGGCGGAAGTGGCGGCTGGGCAGAGGAGAGCCCACCACATCATTGAGATTGGCCTATGCCAGCCCAGTGTGCAGGTTGGGGAGCCCAGAAGTCCACATGGGCCATGGAGGGGGACTAGTCTCAAATTCATGGGGCCAAAAAGGTTGCACAACCTTTCACAACTTACCAGATCCTGGTTTTCATAATCTTGTTTCTAGAAATGATCAGGAAGGGGGTGTCATAAGGAGCCGAGAGGGATTCAGCAGCTATGACTGGTCAGGTGTTTGAAGCTAAAGTAAGAATGGGGATCGAGGGCTGGGATTCCTCACAGGCAGCGTGTACAGCTAGCCATGGTCCCCTCCTCTTCATCCTCCTCTCCGGGGGTGTCTGTCATGGAGCCAGTGTCACTGGCTGGAAGGCTGGCTGCAGGCAAAGTGACGGTAGAGGTGAGGACCCAAAGTCTAGGTCCCAGTTTTGGTTTTTCCCTCTGTCCACACTCCTTAGCTCTGCCCCACCCCTTGCTGGCTTAGTCCTCACCATGGCTGCTGGTGGAGTGTGTGGAGCGAGTAGAGTGGCTGAACCATCGCAGTCGTCCGCGCCTCCTATTGGTCAGCTCTGACAGTTGTGGCCCTGTGGGGGAATAGTTGTAACTGAGAAGGGTGGCTTGGTGACAGAATAGGGGTCAAATCGAAGGGACAAGGATCTAGTTGGAGTCTTTGTATCTGAATCTGGGTTGAGATTCTGTGTCCTGAGCCAGATTCGGGGCAAAGCCTAGGGTGGCTGCAGGCTTGGTCTGGATTTCAGGAGGGCAATCACATCAGGGCTAGGAATGAAGCTGAACCAGAATTGAGTTGCCTACGATGGCCCGCCCGTCCCTCTTCAGCAAGAGAAGCCACGTTGCCGTCTACTGAGGGGTCATGAAGGTCTAAATCCTCAGCCTGTGTGATCCAGTCTAGGTAGCCCCGAAGATCCTCTTCCAGCTGCTGCTTCTCCCGAAGCTTCTGAAAGTCACCTCGGGCTTTTGCCTTCTCTCTCTCCTTGGAGAACTCCCTGGAGGAAGAGGGGAGCAGACTACGTAAGGAAGTCACCCCCAGTAACCTTGCCTTTCCTACCCCAGCCACAATAGCTTTCTAGTTGTTCTTTGGATAGGCCAAAGACATTCTAGTTCCCAAGCCTTTGCACCAGCTGTTCCTATGACTTAGAATACCATCAACACTGTCTCAAGAGGTCCTTCCTGATTTTTAAAAGAATTGCCTCTGTCTGTCTGTCTGTCTGTCTGTCTGTCTGTCTCTCTCTCTCCTCATTTATGTGTGAGGCAAGTGGGTGTCATGGCCTGTGGACCAAAGGACAATCCAAGGGAGATGGTTCTTTCTGGCTATTATGTGGGTCTTGGGTCTTAAAAATTAGGTCATCATACTTGGCAACAACATCTTTACCCACAAATCCATGTTGCTGAGTTCTGATTATTATTGATATCTCTATCTATCTATCTATCTATCTATCTATCTATCTATCTATCTATCTATCTATCTATCTATCGAGAGACAGAGACAGATACAGAGAGAGTGAGACAGGGTCTCACATACTCTAGGCTGACCTTGAACTTGCCAGGCAGCCCAGGCTGATCTTGAACTTGTTATGTAGTCAATGTGATTCTCCTGCTTCTGCCTTCTAAGTGCTGGGATGACAGGTGTACATTCTAAGCCTGGCTTGATTACGTATTTTTGAGAGAGTGTCTCATTGCTAGCTCAGGGTCTCACCAACCTTGCAATCTTTCCTGCCTCTGGATGTTGGCTACAAATGTGCAATGCTACACTTAGCTTTGATGTTCCCAGCTATTTCTTTTTTTTTAAAAAAGTATTTGCTATTTACGTGTATGTGTGAGCCTGCCTGAGTATGTGCATCAGTTGCCTTCAGGAGCCCTCAGAGGCCAGAAGAAGGAATCAGTTCCTTCAACAGTGAGGTTACAGGTGGTTGTGACCTGTCATGTGGGTGCTGGGAACTGAACCTCAACCTTCCTCAAGCACTCTTTTTTGTTTTTATTTTCTGAGACAGGGTTTCTCTGTGTAGCCCTGGCTGTCCTGGAACTCACTCTGTAGACCAGGCTGGCCTCAAACACAGGAGATCCTTTGCTTCTGCATCTTGAATGCTGGGATTAAAGGTATGCACCACCAAGCCCAGCTTCGGCAAGTGTTCTTTACTGAGCCACTTCCTCAGCCCCAGATGTGGGTATTTGTAATTGCTATATCTCCCTGTTCCTCTTTATTTTTATTTTCTCTTCACAGTGCATAGTGTGTGTGTGTGTGTGTGTGTATGATGTGAACACATTTACTTATTATGTGTTGCTATTATTCGTATGTTCCTATGAAAATGCAGGGGTTTCCATGTTTCTTGTTTCATTTCTCTAACAGTGCCTGCCACACAGTAGATGTGTAAGTTTGAATGACTGAGGGGACACATCAGATTATTTTAGTGATGCTAGGGATTGAGCCCCGAGCCATAGAAATGCTAGACAAGTGCTCAGACTTCAATTTTTTTTAACTTTAGAAAATAAAATGAGGCAGAGTCTCACTAAGTTGTTCAGGCTAGCCTTAAACTTGAGATACTTCTGTCTCAGGCTCCCAGGTAGCAGGGATTGCAGGGTTGTGCTGCCAAGCCGAGCTCAGATGGAGTTTATGGAAGATGCTTGGGAATTTGGTGGCCCAAAAGGGCGGTGAGGGGCTGAAGAAATGGCTCAGAGGTTAAGAGCACCGACTGCTCTTCCAAAGGTCCTGAGTTCAAATCCCAGCAAATCCCACATGGTGGCTCACAACCATCTGTAATGAGATCTGACGCCCCTCTTCTGGTGCAGCTGAAGTCAGCTACAGTGTATACAGTGTACAGTGTATATTTACATGTGATAAGTAAATCTTTAAAAAAAAAAAGGGTGGTGAGATGGGGAGGATTATAGGGGAGAATACCCAGGCTTCTTACCCACTTAGGACTCCAAGCACAAGGTTGAGGACAAAGAAGGACCCAAAGATGACAAGGCTCACAAAGTACACCCAAGGCAGCTCATATCCCATGGCATCTTGCATCTGGAGAGAGAACATATTCCATAGCACGCAGACAGGAGAATCTGAACTAGGGAAGAAGGGCAAATGAAGCCTCCAAGCTGTGTGAGGACTTGTTCACCTCACCCAGTAGAGGACATCTGTCCAACCTTCCATGGTAATACACTGGAACACAGTTAGCATGGCAAAGAAAAAATTGTCGAAGTTCGTGATGCCACCGTTGGGTCCTGGCCAGCGCCCACGGCACTCGGTATGGTTCAGTGTGCATGAACGCCCAGAGCCAGAAGATGCACAAGGTGATGGGTCCTCCTCTGCCTCCATATCTGCAGGAAAATTGGAGCCTGGGGCTATGAAACAAGTCACACACTGCCACTCTGAAGCTCTACCCTTACAGGGAATTTGTTTCAATGCCCTAGATATTTTTAAGGCAAAAGGAATACTGGGCTCCTCTGCTAGGGTCAACCCCCTGGAAGTATTGGAACCACTGGGAAGCTGAGTCCTTCCAACATGGGCCTGGGAAGAGTGAATGTGCATGAACCTGGGGGAAGAGTCTTGTGAATATGAGTCTCTTGAAAACAGGGTAGAGAAAAGGCTTGGGCTCGGGTCTACATAAATGCCTATGGGCGTGGCGATATGTGGAGTTTGCAGTCTTAAATGCAGCCGACTGAGCCTGTGGGTGGAGTCTTGTGATACCTGCACAGTCATTGCTGAGGGAGGGGTTGTATTCTGGGATTTTAGGGAGGAGTCTTGAATACAGGGATGGGTTTGGCTATACAAGGTTAGAATCAGAGCCTAACAACCAAGTCCCCGAACGGAGTGGGCTTTCTAGAAGCAAGATGGGAGCCAGAAGTGAGGGCAGGGGGCGTGTCCTGTCCTGTGAGAGGGTGCTGGCTGACCAGATCCCAGGAAGTAGCACGTCTTGTGCATTCGTCCGAGGAATAGCTCGAGTCCGATGATGGCGTAAATGATAATGACGAAGAGCACCAACAGGGCAATGTGCAGCAGCGGCACAAGCGCCTTCATGATGGAATTGAGCACTATGTGCAGACCTGTGACAGGGAGGGGCAGGCTCAGCGCGTTCGCCATCAGCCTGACGCCCCTCCTCCAACTTGGGGAGGGACGTATACTTACTCGGGACCCCAGACACTAGCCTTAGTGGTCGTAACACCCTAAATGCCCGCAGTGCCTTTACATCGAAGCCTCCTGGCTTTCCTCCAGTATGCGGGGCATCTCCTGGCCGCCCAGGTCCTTGCTCCAGCAGCACGCTGAACAGCCTGATGGGGGAGCATGGGACGTGGAGGGGAGAGTCAGGGCTTTGGTTCCCGCCCTTTCCCTTATTTTTTCTTCGGGAAAACACAACCCCCCTATAATTGGAAACGCAAATGGTTTTAAATATGTTAATATTCCAGATTTTAGCTGCTGAATAGGGGCTATCTGAAGCAGTCGCTTCCTTGAGCCCCAGAATTCATTGGATTGCAAACTAGGGTGGGGTGCCCCCCTCCCCTTGCAGACGCGCACCCGACCACGACGATGATGAAGTCGAGTAGGTTCCAGCCATTGCGAATATAGGCGCTGGGATGGAGCACCAGCCCATAGGCCACGATCTTGAGCACTGTCTCCACGGTGAAAATCACCAGGAACACGTATTCTACCTGTTCCTGGGGGCAGGGCAGGGCAGGGGGCGGGGCCTGAAGGCACGGACTTATTTCCGGGCAGGGTCAGACCCCGTGGGTGATTCGTAGACACAGGTTAGGGCTGCTTTTGCCAGGACCAAGAGTGGAGTAGGGTAGGCCCCGGAGGGGTGGGGTCTGGCTGGGTGGTTTTAGCTGTAGCTCTAAAGGGAACTGCAGTCTGGTCGGGGATGGGGTAGACCTCACCAGGTTGTGGTTAGCAGTGTTGGAGTCGTCCTCAGGGAAGGGGATATATACCCCCAATGCCACGCAGTTGGCAAAGATTGTCAGGAGGATGAGAATATCAAAAGGCCTCAGGTGAACACACAGTTAAGGACCCAGAAAGAGTGACATTCAGAACCCACATTCCCTTAGTGCCCTCTCCCTCTAGAGTTAATGCTACACTTCAAGGTTTGGACATTCCCAACCCTGCCCTGACCAAGGCCTTAACTTTGGCTCCTCCTCCTCCTCCTCATTATTATTATTATTATTATTATTATTATTATTATTTTGAGAAGAGTCTCATGTAGCCCAGGCTGGTCTCAACTCTCCAGATTGTGCTATGTAGTTGATGATCTTCAACTTCTGGTCCTTCTGCTTCCACCCTCTGAGAGAAAGACTCACAGGCATGTGCCTCCATATCTAGTTTATGGGGTCCTGAGGATTGAACCCCAGGGCTCTGTGCATGCTAGATAAACATTCTACTAACTGAGCTACATTCCCAACTTGACTTTTTTTTTAAAGACACTATCATGCTATGTAGCCCAGGCTGTCCTTGAATTTTCAGTTCTGCCTCAGCTTCCTGAGTTATAGACATATGCAGGCATGGCCAGCTTAGTGCTACACTCTTGGTCTTGGTGACCTTCATTCCTCTGGACTCCCTGATCTAGATCTCTCTCTCTCTCTCTCTCTCTCTCTCTCTCTCTCTCTCTCTCTCTCTCTCTCAATTTGCAACGCTTTGGATTGAACTCAGGGCATCGAATACACTAAATAAATACTTTACCACTGAGCTACACTCCCACCCCAGAAATCTTTTCCCCCCAATATTTGATCATTGGTCTCTAGTAATCTCAGGCTTCCTCCAGGATTGACTTAACTCTAGACTCTCGACTCTGCTACACCCTAGTGATTCATCCTTTCCCCTGAGCCTCGCAGGATACTTCCACTCTACAATGCTGATGCAGGACCGACGAATGGGATTGGTAAGGGTGAGGCAGAAGAGCGCTCTAGGTGATCTCTGAGCACTGGCCACCGCCACAGTCTTGTGTTTGTTGTGCTGGGTCCTTCTTCTTGGGGTCCCCAGGCCTGATGCCCCACTTGTATCAGTCTCCACAGTTGGAGGCCCAGGACAGAGCCCCCATTCAGGGCCAGGGCCAGTCCCATTGGCTGGACTGGGCTCTGGGGTGGTGGTGTCTGTGTGGAGAAACAGGAGTCAGGGAAGGGATGGCATAGGACAATCATAGCCATTTCTTGTCCAGTCCCATCCCTCTATTTGATGGGAGAAGAACATGCAAAGCTATGGGGAGATGGGGGATGCTTGAGTTATGGGTTGAGGGTTGACAATCAATGTTGGAATGAAGTTTAGGGTAGAGGGATTTTTGCTAAGGAAAGCAGTCAAGGACTTGATTAGATATGATCAGCATGCTGTGCATTTCAACTTCAGGACAAATTTAAGTTGTGGATTTTGCGTCTGAGTTTGCAATTGATATATCCAAGAATGGAGTTTGGTTGAGGTTTTATTTAGGGCTGAAGCTGGGTATTTGAATGACTTGGGCTTGGAATTAGGAACAAAGTGAGGGATACATTTTGAGTAGAATTTGCCTTTTGCATTGGGGTTTTCAGCCTGTAGTTTCAAGATTCTGTCTGTGGCTTTGTTTCAGCTTTTGAGAGGGGTAAAAGGCTGACCTGGTTAAGGTCCCCAGCTTTGAAGGAAATAAGACGTCTGGATTAAAATGTGATTACTATTTAGAAGTTGTGTATTGCATTGAGTAAATTATGGGATTACACCTGAGCCTCAGTTTTCTTATCTGTATAATGGGAAGGATAATAATTGTTGCCTGAATTATAAGGACATTGTGAGGAGTAAGTTGAGGTCAATATTCATATGAATGTCTAGTATGTGATATTATTTCGATTTTGAAAATGAGGAAATTGATACCGGGCGGTGGTGGCACACGCCTTTAATCCCAACACTTGGGAGGCAGAGACAGGTGGATTTCTGAGTTCAAGGCCAGCCTGGCCTACAGAGTGAGTTCCAGGACAGCCAGGGCTACACAGAGAAGCCCTGTCTCAAAAAAAAAAAAAAAAACAACAACAAAAAAAAACAAAGCAAAAAACAAAAAACAAAACAAAAAAATGAAAATGAGGAAATTGAAATGCAAGAGTTAATAATTTGCTGAAGTGGCTGAATCAAGAGTCAAACTAAGGCATTCTGACTCTAGAGCCTTCGCAGCTTACAGCAGCATTAGCTGCATGTTCCTGCTATGTATTCATTTTGTGTTTGTAAACGCGTCTGCTCAACCTGAATAATTGGCTCTGTGATTAAGAGCTCATAGTGCTCTCCCAAAGGACATGGGTTTAATTCACAGCACCCACATGGCAGCTCAAAGTCTCCTGTAACTCAAGTTCTAGGAGATCTGATACCTTTTCTTACCTCTGCTGTCAATGAACACGCATGACATTCATACATAAACTCAGGCACATACACATATTTATAAGATAAATTAATAACAACTTGAAAAAGGGTCTGTGCTGTTTCTGGACAGCCAGGGAAATCACTCCATAGCAGTACTGGTGTCTAGATGTTAGATGACCTTCAAGTTCATGATAAGGTCTGTAGCTATCGTGAGGTTTGGATTCTAATGTCCCATGTGGTGGAGGTAGGGGATTGTCTTCTGGTTAGCAGGGTTTAGATTAAGGTTTAGTGTGAGGTTGGATTTGGAGTGAGTGCTAGGGTCAGGATTGAGTCTGGGTTTCATTTGGGAACTAAGGCTATGCATAAGGTTAGGGGCTATTGAGCATAACACATAGGCTAGGTTGTGGTGCCATTGAGATCGGGTGGCAAAGAAGTGCTTTTAAGGGGAGGCTAGGACAGGAAGAGGGGGATTATACTCTAGTTCTAGTTCCCCAGAGACTTCTCTGGGACCAGGATCCAGGTGGGCAGTGGGTAGGAGAGGATGAAGGTGGACCAGGATCCAGGTGGGCAGTGGGTAGGAGAGGATGAAGGTGGACCAGGATCCAGGTGGGCAGTGGGTAGGTAAGAGGATGAGGGTGGACCAGAGCCCAGGATGACTCCAAGGATCTTTAGGGGTGGATGGCTTCTCTCACCTTTCCCGACTTCAGATTCTGACATCCTCCTCTGGAGATATAAGGACCATCTGCACACAGTCCTCCCTCTCCTCTCCCAGCCTTAGAGAGATTAAGGTCATGGGGCGGGGAAAAATAGTGTCAGTTGGGAGGGTGAACAGGGGGAGCAAATGGGATATTTGTAGGTCTGAGATTGGCAAGGGAAAAGGCACTGGTTAAGTGTATAGTAAATTGATACCTGCACCCAGCAGGCAGAAACCAAAATAAGAAAAAAAAATGGTATAATTTTCCAATAGCATATAACATTTGAGGTACATAGAAAAAACCTAATATACATATCTCTAGGAAAAAAAGTCAGATAGTAAATATCAAAGGGATATAAAATGGAGAAATATGTAACATTTAGTGATGCTGTAAATTTCCGCAAAGTGATCTGCTTGGCATTTTGCATTAATTATACCAAACAAAATTTCAGCATATTTTTTTTGGAATTGACAGTCTTTGAGATATAAATGACCAAAAAAAAAAAAATACAACCCCCCAAACCCCCCAAACCCCCAAACCAAAAAAGCCAAATCCATTTTGAAAAAGAACAAGACAGGGGGACTTGCCATATCTGATATCAAGGCTCATCGTAAACTTACAGTAATTAAAAACAGAATAAAGGGGCTGATGAGATGGCTCAGCGGTTAAGAGCACTGACTGTTCTTCCGAAGGTCCTGAGTTCAAATCCCAGCAACCACATGGTGGCTCACAACCATTCGTAACAAGATCTGACACCCTCTTCTGGAGTGTCTGAAGACAGCTACAGTGTACTTATGTATAATAAATAAATAAATAAATAAATAAATAAATAAATAAATCTAAAAAAAAAAAACCCAAAAAACAGAATACAGTCAGGGGTGGTAGTACAAGCCTTTACTCCTAGCACCTGGGAGAAAGAGAAATATTATTATTATAATTTTGAGGCCAGACTGGGGTACATTGCAAGATTTTGTTGTCTCAAAACCAAACCAAACCAAGACAGGACAGCACAATGAGAGAGAGAAGGAGAGGGAGAGGGGGAGGGGGAGGGGGAGGGAGTCAAGTATGTGATGTGACTGTGTGATTGTGACAAATGTTAGCACTACTGGATAGTAGAGACAAAATAGACTGTTCAATAAGCCATGGTTTCATAAGGAGGTTATCTCCTTCTGTAGCCCAGTCTACACTTGAGACAGGTGCAGATATTTGCCACTACACCTGGTCTAGTAATTCTTTGCTTTTTCTATCTATTGTGTGTGCATGATAGTGGTTCTGCTGCACATGTGTAGATATCAGAGGACATTTTGTAGGAATCCATTTTCTTTTTATGTCATTTGGGTCCTAGGGATCGATCTCAATTTGTCATGGTTGGTAGTAAGTAGGTTTACACGAGTAATTACATTTGTTTATTTATTTAAAATCGATTTATGATCTGTTTGCGTGTGCTCGCGAGCATAAATGTGTCACAGTGCATACGTGGAATTTAGACTCTTATCAAGTCATTTCCTGCTTTTCACCGTGTGGCTCTCAGGGATAGAACTCAGCTTGTGAGGCTATCCTGAGTCACCTCCCCAGTCGTAGCAATTATGTCTTAACCCGAGGAAGTAGGTATTATCAAAATTCTCATTTTACAGATGAGGCTAGCAAGACACAGGGGAACAGTCATTTTGTACACGTATAGACTTTTATAACTTGGAAGATGAACGTGTCTTATAAATGAAGATTTTTCTCTGTCCTGTCTCTCAACTCCCCAGCCCATTTCCTTTTTTTTCCCCCTTGGAGGAAACCATGGGACTACAAGCGAAAGAACTACAACTTCCAGGAGCCATTACGTAATTCACACCCCGCCTCCAGGCGCTGCCTGCGCAATGCTCACTCCCAGAACTACATTTCCCAATGTTCCTCGCGCGGCACGTGACTCTCTGTCCTCGGCGCGCGGAGTGCAGCTATTACAACGTTGCTCCAATTTCTCTGATCTGGTCTTAGACCCAGCCCCGGAGTTAGAATTAACTCCACCATGGAGGAGGCTGACCGAATCCTCATCCATTCCTTGCGCCAGGCGGGCACGTAAGTACGCAACCCCCAGTCGCCTCCAATTGCTCACATCCGGGACTCCAAGTCCTAGGACCCCATTACCCGGGAACCTTAAAATCAAGACCTTGACACCCAAAGGCCCAGACTTACAGGATTCTGAAGCCCTTCCTTCCCCTCCCTGCCTACACTCTAACATCACGAATCTCCTAAATACTTTGATGTGGACATTGGGTAAAGCTCGAGGACTCAGACACCTTACAAACTGAGACCTGGATATACTGGGACCCTGATACCTAGAGGTTCTAAGACACCTGCACCAGGAAACTGATAACACAGGAGTCTGGCACTCAGGGTTTCCAGAATTCCTGAGACTGGCTACTTGATCTTCCAACAATAACTCCTGAAACTTCCAGGACTTATCAAAATACCAGGGCCCTACATTCTGACAGTAGCAGCACTTGGTAACAGGGGAACACAAAGGGTGCTCTATTTGAGGGCCCTAAAAGTCCTGGATGCCAACATTTAGAATGCCTGATTTTTTGTTTCTATTCAGCGGCCCTGACATTTGAGACTTGTGAAAACTCCAGCCTCTTCCCATGTGGCTTCCCCAAACCTCGTAGATCTAGGAGGCCTTGTGATGCAAAGGACAATGTCTTGGTGCCCCGAAATACGGAGCCTGGGCCACTTGGACCATTTTCACTTTTGCAGATCCCAGAGGTTTGGAACTTTGAAGTGTTGGGGAGTTTGAGACTTTTCTGAACTCAGGTCGCCTTCATTCACTGAGGTCTTAGGACTTAGTCACTAGCACCCAGGGTCTGTTGAAGCCTAGGTTGTTCCCTGCCCCGACCTGGATTCTAGAGCATTCCCTCTCTAGAAGTCTGTATTTGTTTCCTAACCACTGCCTCTCAAGCCTGGTGCTTTTCTTTTTAGGGCAGTTCCTCCAGAAGTACAGACTCTGCGAGCTTTCACCACTGAGCTGGTCGTAGAGGCTGTGGTCCGATGCCTTCGAGTGATCAATCCTGATGTGGGCTCTGGCCTCAGTCACTTGCTGCCACCAGCCATGTCTGCCCGCTTCCGCCTGGCCATGAGTCTGGCTCAGGCCTGCATGGTGAGTGCCCGCCTCCCAGTGTGCACACTGTCTTCCTTCCTTTTTCACAAAGTCGACAAGTTCTTTGACACTTGCCTTCTCCTCTGTCCCTTTGTATAGCTCAGCGTTCGTTAATGGTCAAAGCTGCTGCCTCTGTAGCTGTTTAAACTGTGTGACTGGTTCAGACCCTACCTAGTTCAATTCACGCTTGCTGTGTGACCCTAACTGTTCCATGCCTGCTTCCTTATCTGTGAAATGGAGATGAAATAATGAGCTTGTGGGGATTAAATGAGCTGATTGGGTTTGTGCTTGGGCTAAGGTTAACAGCCACCTTCTAAGCTTGGCATCAAAATCTCACCCCATTGTTACATAGTAGGCCATTTACCTATTTATTAGTGCTGAAGGAAGACCTTGACTGGGTTACATTTTCCTAAATAAAGCTCTGAGTAGCTCGGCCCAGACCACATGGGCATCCTATAGGACCAGTGATTGCTTGTTTCATCTTATGGGACTGGGGAAGGTCATTGTCTGTTCCATTGTATTGTGCCTCTCATAGTTCCAAAAATGATGCTCCAATGAAGCTCCCACCCCTCTTCACTTCAGAGCTGTGTCCATTTACTGTGGTTAAGAGCAGAGAGGTCTACCTTTTCTTGTAGCTCCCCGTCTTTGCAGCTTTGGGCCTCAGTTTCTCTGTGTTGGCTGCGCGTGAAAGCTAAACTGAATCAGGATGTGGCTCAGTTTTAGAGTGTGTACTTCATATGTATGAAGTCTTGGGTTCAGTCTCCAGCATGCACAAAGCAAAAACTGAGTTGCTATAAGAATAGTTGATCACATACTTTGGCGGCACGTATTCCAGCAGCCTGTGGCTATGGAGTGATTGTTGATTTTTCCAGAATACTCAATAAATTGCTATAAGTCTATGGTGGTAGATCTATAGAATATCCAGTAGACTAAAGGGGACAGGTCATCACGGTTGTTCGCCTTGGACCATTATTTATGCAGTTTTGGTCTGAGCCGTACCCCTGTTAGCTCTGCCTAGCTCATTACTCTCGGGTTTGCCTAGCTATCGAGAGTTCTCACTTTCTTCTGTCTAGGACTCTAGACATGGTCTAGACCATGGTTCCATGAAACTCTCAGTCCACTCCTGATCTGGGACCATGTTCTGAAAGACAGCCTTCAAAGAAGGAAGAAGTTATGTCTTCTATTGGGCCTGAAGGGAACTCAGTGGGAAGCACCGAGATGGTGGGGTGAGGCGTTCTCTGATGTTCCCCTTCTCAGTGCTGTCTGCCTTTGGATCTTGTGGCTCCTGTCAATTTCATTGTGGGGTAGAGGACCTGGTGGTTAAGGGATATATATATATATATATATATATATATATATATATATATATATGTGTGTGTGTGTGTGTGTGTGTGTGTGTGTGTGTGTGTGTGTAAGTGTAATTGTCTAGCTCAGTAGCCATGCTTTGCCTGAACAACCAGAAAGGGTCTCCAGTTCAGCACTGTGTGTTCTGGTGTCTTCCTCTGTGTATACCTTGCTTCTGGTGTCTATTTCTGTACCTAAGCCACCTCTCTCTTTTTGGCATCTCTCACTATATACGGGTGTCTTAGTCTGTGCTCTGTTGCTGTGAAGAGACACTGTGACCATGACAACTCTTATAAGAGAAAGCAATGAATTGAGGCTTACTTACAGTTTTAGAGGTTTAGACCATTATCATCGTGGCAAGGAGCGTGGCAGCACACAGGCAGATGTGGTAGCTGAGAGTTCTACATGTGGATCGCAAGGCAGCAGGAAGAAAGACTCTGGTCTTGGTTGGCATGGGTTTCTGAAACCTCATAGCTCACCCCCACTGACACATTTTCTCTTAACAACACCACACCTTCTAATCCTTTCAAATAGTACCCGCTCCCAAAGGACCAAGCATACAAATCTGTGAACCTATGAAGCGATTCTTATTCAAACCACCCCCACAGCCCACTCCTGGGGTGAGTTTTCATATTAGTCGCAAGTCTTTGATTGCACATATCAGATAAAACTCCTAAATAATGTAGCATAGAAGCTGGTTGGTTTTTTTGTGTGGCCATGATCATTGGATACGACTCCTGTTTTGACAGAATACATGAATACTCATCCTAATGCCTTCTTTTGAGTCAACATTTTGTACCAGGCACTGTGGTGACATGCTGATAACTCAAATCTTTGTGACAACTGTCTGAGATGAGTACTTTTAGTATCATTTTAAAAGATACTGAAAACATTTTACTTACTTGGATTTATTTTTAAAAAATTTTCAGCATATGAGTGCTTTTGCCTGCGTGTATGTATATGCACCATTTGTGTGCCTGGTAACGGTGGATGTCAGAAGAGGGCATCACACCCATGAAACTGAAGTTACAGATGGTTGTGAGCCACCATGTGGATGCTGGGAACAAACCCAGGTTTGGAAGAACAGCCAGTGCGCCTAACCACAGAGCAATCTCTCTAGCCCCTGGTATACTTTTCTTTTTACATGACAGAACTGAAGTACAGAGAAGTATTGGCCTGGGGTCATACAGTCGGTAACATGCAGAGCTTGGGTTTGAGTCCAGGAAGTTTGCTTTCAGGGTCTGTATGTCTTTGAACCTATCTTGAACTCTTGAGAGTCCTTTCTTTCTGGCTGTGTGTTTGCTGAATTTTTTTATGCCTGTTGTTGTTGTTGTTGTTGATGATGATGATGTTTGCTGAATTTTTTTATGCCCGTTGTTGTTGTTGATGATGATGATGATGATGATGATGATGATGATGATGATGGTGGTGGTGGTGGTGGTGATGGTGGTGGTAATGATGATGATGATTGTGTTAGTGTTAGGGATAGAACCCAGGGTCTTCTCATGTTAAGCAAGCCCTCTGAGCCACCTCCCTTGTTCTGTTTATTTTTAGGCACTGCTTATATAATAGATTGGCTTATGGCTTTCCTCTCAAAGGCTCTGGATATTGTTTTCCTAAGCTGTCAGTGTTCCCTTGACTTTGTTAATTATATTTTTCTTAAAGTTGCATATTTCACAGGACAGAAATCCTATGTTCTCTTGTGGCCTTTGGATTTTGAGTCATATTTTGTTAGCAATGCTAAGCTTTTTGGTTTTGTTGTTGTTTCTGCTTTTTGAGACAGGGTTTTTCTGTATAGCCCTGGCTGTCTTGGAACTTGCTCTGTAGACTACACTGGCCTCGAACTCCCAGATCGGCCTCCTCTGCCTCCCGAGTGCTGGGATCAAAGGTCATACACCACCACCATCAGGGAGTAGCCTCTGAGCTTTAATGTCTGTTTTTTTGTTTGTTTGTTTGTTTGTTTTTTGATCTTGTAATACCATCTAGGGTGCCTTTGTAGCTGTCACTGGGGCCTGGATACCTTGGGGATGCAGGGGGAAAGTAGGAGGGTGATGGCTGGTGAAGGTGACAGAGCCGGTGTGGTAGTCACAGGGCTTCCTGAGCAGGAGGCGCCTCCCTGCTTGGTGGATGGGGGTCTGCTTTTTTATCCTCCGCATCATTATCTGCTTATACTTACTAACCCCCAGGACCTGGGCTATCCCTTGGAGCTTGGCTATCAGAACTTCCTCTATCCCAGTGAGCCTGACCTCCGAGACCTGCTTCTCTTCTTGGCTGAGCGACTACCCAGCGATGCCTCTGAGGATGCAGACCAGCCTGCAGGTATGGGGTCCTGTAGGACTGGGGAAATGGTAGGACTGGGGAAATGGACTGTGTTCCCAGGGTGATAGAGGCCTGAGAGAAGTGTCAGGAAGGGTAGGGGCAGGGCATATCTTCTGGAGAATTGGGTGGATCAGAGGTCACAGAACAGATGGACCCGAGGCAAGCAGCGTGAGGCTAGGGTTCCCAGCTTACCCCCTTCCCTTGCACCCTCGCTCACTCCAGTCTTCTCACATGGGTGTTCTTGGTGGTCTCCAAATGTGCCAGGTGAGAGCTAGCCTCAGGGTATTTTGGTCCCTGAATTATTCTTCCCTCAGCTCTCTTCATAGTCAGCTCCCTACCAGGTGAGTCCAAAGCATGGGGCACATGCTGCTGAAGATGGCAGTAAACACCACCCAACCCCAAACTGTAAACGTGTTTAAAATGTTAGGAGATTTTTTTTTTCTTTGGTGTGACTTGGTTGCACTGTTCTTGAGCATGAACTTCATAGATGATAACATCATGCCCAAGTGTCAAAAGGTTAAATCTCCCTCAACATTCTGTGGCTTCTGCTCCGCTATGTCAGCAAGGCCTTTCTCTGGCTGTTTGTTGAAAAATTCCGGCTCCCCTTTACCATCCTTCTCTCTCCTGCTTAGAATAGATGGTGCTAATGGTCCTATTCTTGAAGTTTCTTTTCTGTTCTCTTGCTGACCCATGAAGCTGGAGCCCTCACTTTTGGTTTTCCCGAGGTGGTCTTTAACTGGGTAACTGGTACTCCTATGTAGTTAACACTCAGTAAGTGCTGAGTGACTGAGAATGGTAGTTGAATCCATCTGCATCTGGGGGTGAGGGATCAGGTGCTATGGCTGGCTTCCCAGATTGGTAGCATGTTACTCCTTCCCTACCCACCCCCCTTTCCCCCTCATAGGTGACTCGGCTATTTTCCTTCGGGCCATTGGGAGCCAAATCCGGGACCAGCTGGCCCTGCCCTGGGTCCCACCTCTCCTTCGAACTCCCAAGGTGCAGCGCCTCCAGGTGGGAATCCCCACCTCCGTTTGGACTTGTCCCCTCCTTGCCTTCTTTGTCATCATCTATTTGCTCAGGTTGTTGTCCCTTTCATTAGTACCTCATTCTGGAGGTACTGACTCTGCTTTCCCCACAGGGCTCAGCCCTCCAGCAGCCGTTCCACTCCAGCAGGTTGGTTCTGCCTGAGTTGAATTCCAGCGGAGGTGAGGATGCAGCTGTGTGAATCTAGGCGAGGAGGGGAGAGGCTTGTGTGAGCACTGGTGTGCAAGGACAAATGGCTGACACTGTCTCTGCCTTCAGAACCACGGGAGTTCCAGGCCAGTCCCCTGCTGCTACCAGCCCCCACACAGGTGCCCCAGCTTCTGGGGAGGGCAGCCTCACTCCTTGAACACCATGCCATCCAGCTCTGCCAGCATGTGAACAGGGATTGCCCAGGAGATGAAGACAGGGTGCGCTGGGCATCCCGAGTCCCATCCCAGGTACCGCCTGTGTTCAGCTCTCCCCGAGAGGCTCCTGCTTCTGGTGGCTCCTGTTTGTTCTCTGCATCTCGTTTTCCCCCTTTTCTGTCCCTCTCTTCATTGCTTCTCTGTGTACACCTGCCTGGCTCCCTGCCTGAAAGAATGGATAAGAAGTGCAGGACCTTCAGCAAGCCCTTCCTGCCTATTCTTCTGTTCTGAAAAAATGGGGGCATGGAGTAGTGACCTTGCATGAGTTTTACCTGGGACTGTTGGGGGCATTCCCTGTGGGGACAGGGCCTGAGCCTTTCAGTTTGTCTGTCTGTGCCTTTGTCAGCGATTCTCCTGGTGTCTGTCTCTTAGGTGACTGCGCCATCTCCTCCTGTTACTGTCTTGTGCTGTAGTTTCCCTGCCCCACTTTATCAACCTTTCTGTCTCTCTGTTTGCGTCCAGCATCTTTTTCTGTTTCACTTTTGCCTATTTCTTCCTTTTCTCTCTCCGCCTCAGTCCATGTCTTTCTCTGTTCTCTCTTCCTCCCTATCTACTTCTCTGCTGGTCTCCTCTTTCTACCTTCTTCCCACCCACTTCCAGTTTTGTCTTTCTATCTGTCCCTGCCACCCTAGTTGCCATTTGCTTATTCTTCCTCTCTCCCTGCCCACTCCGCTTTTTTTTTGGGGGGGGGGAGGGGTTGGAGGTAGGGGTGAGATTTGAGACAGCGTCTCACTAGATAGCCTAAGCTGGCATCAAAATTTATAATCCCCTTGCTTCTGCCTCCTGGGCGCTGAGACTAAAAGCATGTGCCACCACACCCAGATCCCGTCTCTTCTTTACACTTAACAGGAATTTCGATGTGTAAATATAGAGGGATCGCTCTAATGATGCTTGTCTTCTAGTCTTTCTTTTATTCTCCTTTAGCTTCCCCACTGTGGTTTTAGAGTAAATCTCAGAGCTTGGACTACAGTTTCATGGTAGAACCTGGTTCCAAATTCAGGATCAAATCCTAGCGAACCCAAACTGTCACATAATTTCAGTTCTGAGTACTCAGATGTGTCATTACTCACAGGAACATTTTTGTTAATGGAACCACTGTACTGTTATTATACTGAATGAAATGAATGATTCTTTATCACCATTTAATACTGAAACAGTCTCTATTGTTAACTCTCATTTCTTTATTTTCCTGTCCCCAACTCTAGATTTTTTTTTTTTTTTTTGGCCTGGCACTTTTTTTTTCCCCCTGTGTCTATGCCGTCCATATCTTTCTGTCTCTTTCTAATTTGAAAGCTCCAGGCTCACTTTTCTCTCGAGTCACTTTCTTCCCCAGGGGTGGGGGTGACTGGGTAGAGAAGTGCAGCTGTGGAGGAAAGGAGCTCTAGGCCAGGGCTGGGACCTGTGTTGGTGGGAAGTCCCAGCCCTAGGGACCAGCAAGTATGCCTTCCTCTTGCCTTCTGTCCTTTCCAGGAGGATCCCCGGGCTCCACAGCAGAGACTACACAAGCAGCTGATTGAACATCTGCGTCAAAGCTGGGGCCCACTTGGAGCCCCAACACAAGTCCGAGACCTAGGAGAGATGCTACAGACCTGGGGTGCTAGGGCTACGACTGGCGTGCCCAAAGGCTCCCGCTTCACCCATTCAGAGAAGTTTACCTTCCATCTGGTGGGTAGGCTAGAGTGGACAGGGCGTGTCCGGATTGCTTTCTTTATAAACACCACTGTTACTGACACAGGATCTGGTGCCCACTGAGTAGGTCCTCTCCAACTAGGACAGGGTGTCCACAGGACTCCCCTAGCTTCTTAAGACTTTAGTGGAGGAAAGACAGATAGGTGGCACTTGTGTAAGAGTGTGAAGCGCTCCCAGTACAAAGCCCATCTTTCCTTTGGCTTTCCTTTGGGAATTTTTTTTCCTTTGGGAACATCTTTTCTCCTTAGGCACTCATCTTTCTTGTGGACATTTTGGGCAGGGTCGTTATGGAGTCAGAGTAGTTAAAAGGTCAGGGTGGATATAGGGTCTGGATGGTTAGGTGGTTATAGGGTCATGGTAGTTGTAGAGTCAGGGTGGTCAGGGTGGGTATAGAATCATGAAGAGGTTGTAGGGTCAGGGTGGATATAGGGTCCAGATGGTTATGTGGTTATAGGGTCATGGTAGTTGAAGAGTCAGGGTGGGTATAGAATCATGAGGTTATAGGGTCATGGTGGTTGTAGGGTCAGGGTCGTCAGGGTTAGCACCAGGGAGGTTTCCTTGTGGTCAGGCACTCTAATCTGCAGTTACAGATGGCGCTTTATTCTCCTGTAGTAACAATCTGAAAACTGTCAGTGGTTGAGTGGACATGGGTCCAGTGCTTGAGGGTGCTTTGGGGGTTTGAGGCTGGCCTTTGTGTGAAAGTCAGGTTGCTTCTTCTGGTAACCCATAGGAGCCCCAGGTCCAGGCAGCTCAAGTGGCAGATGTACCAGCTACTTCTCAAAGGCCTGAACAGGTAAGGAGTCCAAGACAAACAGACAGACAGACACACACACACACACACACACTCACACACTCACACACAGAGAGAGTCAGCTGGGCTATTGCCTGTCTTCTGGACTTGGTAACTCCACCTAGACTGGCGTGTGTTTCTCAGGACACACGGGCAGCTCAAGAGCAGGAGTTAGAGTCCCTTCGGGAGCAGCTGGCAAGTGTGAACCACAACATTGAAGAGGTTGAAGCTGACATGAGGACCCTGGGAATCAACCTTGTGCAGGTAAGGGGCTGGGAGCGGGACTTGGGCTGGACCAGGTCAGAACTGGGGCCTTGAGAGATGATCTGACATCTAGAGATCTATAGATGCCATAATTGTTTATGGAGCATCCTGGAGACCTCTGGTATTCTTGAAGGCTCAGGAGAACTTGTAAGGCAAAGCAGCATGTAGGATTGATGGCTTGTTAGACTATAGATTTGTCAGAGGATGCATTTGGCATCAGTCAGGCTTTGTAGGGGGCCATAGGAGCTATGGGCATCAGGGGAGCAAGGTGGATATGTAGGGGCAGGGCCTAACAGGGCCTCTCAGAGCTGGCTGTCAGTACAGAGCTGAAGATGCCGAAGCCTGTAGTAGGCAGAGGCCTTGGAGTTCTCTGTGAGGTCTTGAGCTGGGCCAGGGCTATAATGGGCTCACTGGGATTGTGGGCTGTGTATATGACTGGGAGCTTGGCTGTGAGTGTACCAGGTGGAAACCGAGTGCCGACAAAGTGAACTCAGTGTGGCCGAGCAGGAGCAGGCCCTGCGCCTGAAGAGCAGGACGGTGGAATTGCTGCCTGATGGGGCTGCCAACCTCGCCAAGCTGCAGGTGGGCTGGGGGTTGGGGTTGGGCTGAGAGGGGTGGGTGGATGGATCCCGCCTGTCTTGACATATCCCTGACTCCTGCCAGCTTGTGGTGGAGAGTAGCGCTCAGAGGCTCATCCATCTAGCAAGTCAGTGGGAGAAACACAGGGTCCCACTTCTTGCTGAGTACCGCCACCTCAGAAGACTCCAGGACTGTAGAGAGGTAAATGGCACAGTGGGCTGAGTGTAGATGGACTGCCCTGATAGATAGGGGGCTGTTTCTGAGCTCTGCTCACTGCCTTCTGCCTATGGGTTCCTGCTAGCTGGAATCGTCTCGACGGCTGGCAGAAATCCAGGAGCTGCACCACAGTGTTCGAGCAGCTGCAGAAGAGGCTCGCCGGAAGGAGGAGGTCTATAAGCAGCTGGTAAGGCCTACTTTAGGGCCTTGGGTTGTAAGGGTGGTTGTGTAGGGCCTGGGCTCATGCCTGCCATGTTCCCACCTAGGTGTCAGAACTGGAGACTCTGCCAAAAGATGTGTCCCGGCTGGCCTATACCCAGCGTATCCTGGAGATTGTGGGCAACATCCGGAAGCAGAAGGAAGAGATCACTAAAGTATGTCACTGTGGCTCTGATTGATGGCTCATGTAGGTTAGACAGGGTGGTCACACGGGGACTTTATGCTCACTACTAAGCAGAGCTGTTCAGGCACATCCAACACATAATAGTCACCCCAACACCGTGACTGGATGTAAGTATAGGCACTCGAGTGTTATCACTGATCAGCTTCCTTGCCCAGGATGTGCACTGATAGTTAATCTGTTTTCAACCAGATCTTGTCAGACACAAAGGAACTTCAGAAGGAAATCAACTCTCTCTCTGGGAAGCTGGACCGGACATTTGCAGTGACTGATGAGCTTGTGTTCAAGGTATGGAGCAGGCTGGCCTCCGGGAGGGTGGAGGTGGGACTGGGTTGTTGCCTGTCCCTCTGTGAGTCCTTTGGGTGCACTGTTACTTGGGGCCTAGCTTTGCTCTGTGGAGGATGAAGGCAACGTACTAGTAAAGGGTGGACTTACAGGGACATAGAGTAGTGGAAAAGGGGGAATGGCCTGCTGCCATCTCCGAGATCCCCTTTGTCTTATCAGGATGCTAAGAAGGATGATGCTGTTCGGAAAGCCTACAAGTACCTCGCTGCCCTGCATGAGGTGAGGGGAGCCATGCGCCTGGTGGGCTGGCTGGAGAGGGCCAGCCTAGGTGCAAACCTTGTCTTCTTGCTGTCTCCAGAACTGCAGTCAGCTCATCCAGACCATTGAGGACACAGGCACTATCATGAGGGAAGTTCGAGATCTTGAGGAGCAGGTGAGACCTGGGACTGGGAAGGGGAGTGCAGACAGGGTAGGGGATCGTTCCTTGTTGTGCCTTGAGAGTCTTTGAAACCAGAACAACCAACAGCTAGAGGCTCTGCCTTCATGCCCACTGTGCCTGGGACCTGAAGCTAGCCAGTTGCCTACTCTGAGCCCTGGCTTTTTAGCTTGCGGCTCCTAATGCCTCCCAGAGCCCACGGCAGAAGCTGCTGCTGTAGGTGGAGTGGAGGGAAGGACATACGCAGAAGCCCAGTGACGGGAAGGAACAGGCCAGGCCGCTGTTCCCGGGATGGGAGGAGCAGGGAGGAGTTCAGTAGAGGGGCAGCCTGCAGGGGCTGAAGAAGTGTGCATCCTGTTTTCTTAGATTGAGACAGAGATGGGCAAGAAGACTTTGAGCAACCTGGAGAAGATCTGTGAGGACTACCGAGCCCTTCGCCAGGAGAATGCTGGCCTCTTGGGCCGGGTCCGAGAGGCCTAGAGCCCTGATGGATGTCTCCTAACCACAGGCAGGAATTTGGGGGTGCTGGAGACAGCGCTGAAGCACTTGTTCTAGCACTCTCTTTCATTTGGTATCCGTTTTCTTCTGCTGGGACCTTAAACCCAGCTGTCTGCTTATATGTCCCCATATCTGATCTGGGTGATTGTCTAGCTGACCACAGTTTATTGGATGGGCACTGGGGGCCAGGGGCCTTGGATCCCAAATAAAAGAGAAGTTCTTCTGTGGGTCACGCTTAGGCATGGATTGGGGCTTGGGGGTAGGGAACTGGGGTCAGTGACAAGTGAGACATGGGGTACATCTTGGAGAGTCGCTGTATATTCATGGAACTCAGGAGATAGAGTAGAGGGGCTGCATATGTGTAAGTGTACACGAGCGAGTTCTGACAGGCTGTGTCTGACTTGGTATTTTGGGCATTGCTTGAGGCTGCGTATGATCAGTTATGCCTGTGTGGTTTGGGGGGATGTAATTGTGAAGGTTCCTGTGCTGTTGCTGTGTATGGGTCTGCATATACACCTATGTGTGATAGTGCCCGTGGTTCCAGATGTTGTGGTTTGAGTGCTTTGGGATATGAGTCAGTAGGATTGCAATCATGTGCGACTGCATGACTAACTTTGAGAGCCCACGAATGTACCAAGGCAGGCTCTTCATGTTTTAGGGTTTGGGTTGAGTAAATATTAGGATGGTGTCTGTCATCTTTATGCTTGGCAGTGACCAAGGCAGATAATGTATAGCTGGTTGTGAGGGCTCTTTGACTGGAAAGCTCATCTTGGGGCTAGGTTGGGGCTAGGGGCTAGGCTGGGATTGGTACCCCTCTCAGCCTTAAGGCAGATGATAGATCCAGGAGGGCAGCTAGATAGGGAACAGAGGCCCTGATAGGCAAGATGGCAGACACATCATTGCCCGGTTTCCATAGGTACGCCCAGGGCTTGCCTCCTTGCCCCCACAGCCTCAGTCTCATGGTTTTGCCCCCCCCCTTTCTTGGTTTTAAGGTCAAGGGCAGGGGTTGGAGCACTTGCTGGGGCGTTGGCTCCTCTTCTTGCGAAACTCAAATTCATCTACAGTCCACACTGCTCCCTTCTCGCTCTCCACTCGCACAAAGCACTTGTGCAGGCTCAGGTTGTGGCGGATGGCATTCTGTGGAAGGAGGACCAGGACCCCAGACAGGGACAGGGTAGACAGTTATCCTGAGTCTGAGACTGACCTGCTCTTTCCCCACATGTCTAGCCCCAGGCTAACCACCCTTGGAACATCCCAGCCGCTATTGTGGAACTCAGAGGAACTCACCTTCCAGGTGGCAGGGTGGTTTCTGAAGTAGGCGAACATGCGAGTGAACCAATGGTAGATTTCATTGAGTGTCCTCTGCCTCTCTGGGGCTTCAAGGATGGCCTGGAAGTTGGAGTCAGGTGGAATAAGGGGCATGTTCCTCAGGGTTATGGCTGAGGGGGCAGCCTACTCTAGGCCCTCTGAGCTATGACAGCTTTGTAATTGTGGGTCAAGGGGGAGGAGAAAGAGTAGGGGGGGGCATGGGGTCAAGGATGATGTTAGAGGTGTGGTGGACAAAGGAAAGGGTAGTTTGTCGTGTTACAGTTTGCTTTGCACTGACCTGGCTTGCAGTAGTTTTGGGTTGAGGGCTAGATCTGAGGTGAAGCTATCAAGAAGGATCACATCTTGGGGCTCCTCAGAGCTGAGGTTTGTTAATGGGTGCAGTGTAGGAGGCAAGCAGCCCCTCCCAACCTCCCCTGCCCTCGCCCACCAGCTGTTGGGCCTCAGCTACCCTGCTTACCCATCGGATAAGGGTGGCATAGGTGAAAGGGGGTCGCATATTGTGGTACTTGAAGTAGTCCATGTTGTGGAAGAACTCTGCAGAAGGTTGGCATAAATCAGAGCCCATGGCCTCCTCTCCCCTCCCCCAGCTTTGTCTGCACTGGGAATCCAAGGTCTCCATTCCTACCACTAGCACCAAGTGGGGAGTGTGTGTGGGGGGTCTATGCTCACACACAGGTACTGTTTACTGAGTACCCACCATAAGCTGAGTCTAATTTGCAGCACTCCTGCCAAACTAGCTCGCTTCACTTTAAAAGGGAGTCAAGGAATTTGCACATCAAAGGCATGTCAGCAACTCCAGTAGCCAGTGGTCCCTGGTAAATTCCCAACCCAGGCCTGACAGGTGGGAGAGGGTTGGTGAGCTTGGATGAGTGCACCTGATGTCCTTAGCCAGGCTCCTCCCTCATGGTGACCAAATGAAATAGCAGATGCCAACTAGGTGAGGCCTGGCTCTAATCCCCCAATACACGGGCCCGGGCCCGGGGCTATGCATTTGTAACCGTTGGGGGCTTCTAGGCCTAATAAACTCAGGTGCGGTTTCCTCACAGCTCTTAGTGGGGGTGAGGGGGATGGGGGAGCTCCTTTGTACTGACCTGGAAAGGTACTGTTCCCATGGCTTCCCCAGAGGTGCCTCCGCACTGCAAACAGGCTGTCTGAAGCGTCCCGAGGGGCAGACCAGGCCGGGGGCACACTGCCCTGTGTGCTGGTGGCTACGATGCAGCAAGAACTCTTGTCCATTGAGGCCTACGGGGTTGGGAAGGGCGTTGTGATTGAGACGCCTCAGCTTGTCATTTCATTGTAGCCTTTCAAACACTAGTTTGTATTTTCTTATTAGTTAAACGTAGACAATTTTATACATGTATGTAATACACACAGTCCACTTTTACCCTACCTTCTCCCCCATCGCTTATCTTCCTTCCCCCTCCTCATTTATGTCTATTTATTTTGGTTTTAAAATTATTATTATTATTATTATTGACAGTGTCTTACTATGTAGCCCTGACTGGCCTGCAGCTCTCAGAGATGTACTTGCCTCTGCCTCCTGAGTGTTTGCCTATTCATTTTCTTTTTGTCTTACTTCATTTGTGTGTGTGTGTGTGTGTGTGTGTGTGTGTGTGTGTGTGTGTGTGTGTGTCTGAGACAGTCTCACTGTATATCTCTAGCTGGCCTTGCACCTTCTATCTTAGTTCTACCTCTGGAGTGCTAGGATTATAAGTGTGTGCCACCACATCTGGCTCCCACTTTTTATTTTAAATATGTGTGTGTGTATGTGTATATGTGTGTATATATAAATACATATACATATATATATTTTTCCAGACAGGGTTTCTCTGTGTATCGCTGTCTGTTCTGGAGCTCAGTGTATAGACCAGGCTGGCCTAGAACTCACAGAGATCCGCCTGCATCTGCCTCCCAAGTGCTGGGATTAAAGGTGTGTGCCACCACACTAAGCTTTTCATTTTACTTTAAAAAAATGACTGCTTGGTTGGTTGGATATTTATGTAGGTGGGCTCTCGCTCTATAGTACAGGCTAGTCTAAAATGTACTGTGTAGCATAGGATGGGCTGAGATTACTGCCAAATCAGCTTGCATTTTATTTTAGGTGTATGGGAGTTTTGCCTGCATGCATGTCTGGGCATCACTTGTGTGCCTGGTGCCTGTGGAAGGCAGAAAAGTGCATTGGACCCACTGGAACTGGAGTTAGAGATAGCTGTGAGCTGCTCTGTGGGTGCTGGGAACCAAACTCTGGTCCCCTGAAAGAGCAGCAAGCCCTCTTCATCCCCGAGCTATCTCTCCAGTTCCCCAACCCCACTTTATTTTACAATTTGCATTTCCTTATTTGGTTATATTTCTATCTGATTTGTATGTGTGGTGTGTATACACATGCTGGGCGCTGGGACTAAGGGCTTGTGCTATCATGTACAGCATTTTGGGCAAGTCTGTCTCCATCTAGGTGCACCGGGATTACAGATTTACAGTACTGCATCTGGAGTGGGTGCTGGCATCTAAACTCAGGTCCTTTTTTGGTCAGGGGTGTTCAAGACAGGGTTTCTTGGTGTAGCTCTAGCTGTTCTGGAACTAGCTTTCTAGACCAGGCTAGCTTCCAACTCACAGAGATCCACCTGCCTCTGCCTCCTGAGTTCTGGGATTAAAGGCATGTGCCACCACTACCCAGCAGAACTCAGGTCCTTATACTTGTATGGCAATCACTTTTCCCTCTCAAGTTTCTCCCCAACTCTGTTTCTTTGTATTTTAGAAGAGTCAGGGTCTCTCTGTGTTGACCAGGCTGGTTTTGAACTTGAGGGTTCAAGCGATCCTCCTTCAGCCTCTCCAGTAGCCAGGACTACAGGTGCATGCTACTGTGTCCAGTACGGTCAATGCTTTTGAGAAGTCAACTGCAGGCTCTGGTGGGTCTCTGTAAAGCTGCATCTTAATTACAGTACAGGCATGAGCATGCTATGAAGCCATGGATGCTGGGGCTGGGGGGAGCAGGGGCTCAATTGGGATCCTCTAGCATCCAACTGTGTTCCTGGGAGCATCGACTAAATCTTCCTGACCCGAGTTGTCCTCATTTGTGCATTAGGATGATTATGGTAGCTCTAGTATAAGACTTGAATAAGTTCATATCAGCCTGAGACTGGGTATGTGAAATACGTGGTCACACACTGTTCGATATTCTGAGTTTATCTTGAAATTTGAACAGAAGGCCCTCCATTTTCCTTTCTGCACTGGCCCTGTGAGTTCTGCTGCTAGTGCATTGTGGTCACTGACTTCTGTATGTGCCCTGAAAAGGCAGAATTATAATGTTTCGGAAGTCAGGTCAGAAGGTTTGTAAGCAGAGTAGGCGTGTCTTCAGATCTGGCATATTACTGAGGTGGGAATGGTCTGTACAGGGCAGGGCTTGCATGTGAGAAGAGGACACTTGGTCCTTAAGGGCTCCCGTCTTGGCCCTCAGCAGTTGAAGTCTGCTGCCTCTGGACTTGGGGTACTCACCACAGGCGAAGCCTTTGCCAGCGCCATCTTTCCAGCCAAGTGGGCATGCATAGCTCCCAGCTTCTCCTTTTCCAGCTCCAGCTGTGGGGATGTACAGCAAAGTGGGGCCTCCACCTGGTCTTTCTCAGGCACACTTTGACCGTGCTCAGGCCTTCCCTCCCATGGTCCTCCCTCACATCCTTCTTTCCCCCAGCCATACCCCGCAGGCATTACCTGCTGCTCCAGAGACTGCACCACTTCTCTCTGGAGGAGGCACTGGGCCTTGCCCTTCTCGTCTAGGAGGTGATCTGCTTGGCAGTGCCTGAGCAAGGAGAAGATTTCATGTAGCTGACCACGGTGGGTCAGGCCTCTTGGCTTGGTGTACCAGTTAGGGACAGCCCAGACCGTTTGGGAGATTTCCCTATGCTCAGTTGTCTCCCCACTCCCCACGCTTGCCTTAAGTACATGCGCTTCAGCAACTCCAGGCTGCCGGGCCAGAGGGCCCGAGCTTATTTACCCTTGAGTCTGGCCAAAGTGCTGGGGATGACATTAGACAGGAGGTATGCAGGGGCATGGCATTTCAGGTGTCAGGTACAGCCTATGCAAAGGCCTGGCCATGCAAATATGTACCATTGCCAAGAGTTAGGGATGATTAACAAGATACAAAAGGGGAGGGATGGCAGATAGAGAGCAAAGGGGCAAGAGCTCTATAGTCATCTAGAGAAACAGAAATTTGAGAATCAGGAATGGGTTTTGTGTGAGGGGAGGAGGGACAAAGCAGTTAGGTGTGTGGGTTCTGGAACCTGGCTGCCTGTGTTCATATTCAAGATTCATCCCTTAGGACCCTGTGTGAGCTTGATTGATCCTTAATTCCCTGTGGCCTTAGATCCTTCTGCGTGTAAAATGAAGGTAACTATCAGCACATACCTTTATTATTATGTCTCTTCATACATGTGATGTAACCTGGGCCTAGAGACCCGTAACTTGCCCAAGGTCACAGAGCCAGGGAGGGATGGAGTCTTGATCTTTATGATTCTTATCATCCACTGAGAGGCTGGTGAGTTGAGATGTGAGACCTAGACCTTTGCTCAGACAGCAGAACTCTGTGGGTAGGGTCAGGCTACTCACTTGAGAAACTCTTCTGGCTCCTCGAAGACCTTCTCACAACCAGGCCACTTGCAGACTCCATTTGCCAGCAGTGGGTAGGATCCTTGCGGTGCAGCCAAAAGGTTGCTGGGGATGGGAGTATATGGGATGTCAGCAGAGGAATAGGTGCCAGGGGGTGGGGGAGCAGGAACCTTTTTTTTGCCAGCCCTGCCAGCTCACCTGTCTTTCCTGGGTGTACCTGAGCGTGGGAAGGTACAGAGTAGAGCTGGCTCCCTGGACACCCATTCCAGACTGGCCACATTGATCCCTGTGGGTAGAGGCAGGGTACTTCTGGAGCTGCAGGCTAGACTCTGCAGCTTGTCCCAGAAGGTCTCTCCCCTTCCTGAGCCTTGAAGACTGTCTCATAGGACTCTGCTGTTCCCACAGTCAAGGGCTTCTGGCATAGCAGCCTAAAGATGGCTATTGGTAAGATGGCATTTTGACTGATAATAGCGATTTGTGGTTTTTTTATTATTATTATTATTTTTACATTCTATGTCTTCAAGGTTCTAAGCCTGATATTTTTTTGGAGACTGGAATTTCCATGACTCTTAAGACCCTTCTATACCTCCATAGGGCTATAATTCAGAAAAGTTTACATTGCATATGCTTAAAGATTAGAGAACTTGGAGATACTGTGAAGGTGTTACCAGGTGGCAGGCCGGGCCGGGCCTTGAGGGAGAAGACACCAGTGGCAGCAGAGGGTGACGGGAGGCTGATCATGGCTGGCTTGTCCAGTGGACGGACTTGGAGCACAGGGGTCTGGGCATGGGCATCCACAGTGGAAAGCTGAGGGACACATGGACCATGGCTCAGCGGGATTTGGGGCTCTGCGCCATGGCTGTCTTCTTTGTTCCCTCCTCCCAGCCTGTTCAGATTCCATACCTGATGCATGAAGTGTGGTCTGTCCTGGAGAAGGGCCTGCAGGTGGGGTGAGGGACCTAGTCGGGCCCCAGATGGTGCCACCATGACTAGGGGCACCGTAGGCAGCTGGAGGGAGAAATGAGATGCCATGAGCCTCATCTTCATAGTTCTGTGTCTCACTCATCAGCTCTTCACTAAAGTCCCACACAGTAGCAACAATGGACATATCCAGTTCACATCTGTGGAATCTGAGGCTCATGGAGACTGAATGCATCAAGGTCCAACAGTTTCTAGGGGTAGAGCTGGCCCCAACACTGTTACCTTCTTGGGCCCCAGCCATCTCCTCTTGTCATAGTGGGATGAGGATACATGGCTGTGCCCATGGGATCATAAGAAGGTCTCCTATCAGGATGAGCATTAGGAGGGGTGGGGAAAGCCTCGAATCTCTGAAGCCTGGAGAGTGGGGATTTTCTTGGCCCTGCAATATCTGCATAAGTCAGACTTGCCTGGGACCCATAAACCACTTCCTGTGCCTCAGCCAGCCCCCCCTCCTGCCACATGCCACAGTAAAGGTCGACACCTATAGGCCCAAGTACCCCACCCTGCTTGCCCTGCTCTGGGCCCCGGGCCTCACCTGCAGCTGGGATGGTGGCAGGGGGTTCAAGGAAGAAGAGGTGTGGGCCCCACTTCGCAGGTCCCGGCCTTGGAAGGGTCCCCCAGGGCTCCTGGTCCCTAGGAGTTCTGAACCCTTGGGTGCAGTCTTCCAGCTTGGCAAGACTCCTGGAGATGGGCCAAGGGCCAAGGAAGGAGCCATAGGCTTGGCTGGCTTGGGGTTGGGCATTGGGTTCTTGTCAGAGGCAGGCTGCAGGGATAATAGTGGAGTGGAGTCACATGCATTCCAGGGGTGGTGCAAGATAACCCCATAACTACACCTCTGGCCTATAATATATATATATATATATATATATATATATATATATATATATTATATAATAATATTATATATATAATAATATTATATATATAATATTATTATATATTATATATATATGAATTATATTATATATATATGAATTACCCTGAGAGCAGGAACACAGATTGATGGATATATCCCATACATGCACATGTCCAGCACTTCACTTGCTTGCATATACCACATCGCCCTGTCGTGAATGTGGGGCAATGGGGAGTTGGTTTGTGGGGCCTCAGCCCTCCAGTAACCCCTGCACTCTGCGCAGGCCACACGGTCTTTGCTGATTCTGCTGGGGCTTGTCTTGGACTCTTTTTCTCATCTTTTTATTCCAGTGACTTGGGCATAGCCTCAAAAGATTCAATTGGATGCCATGAGCAGGAAGGCTCCAGGGAACTGTGCTAGTGGGAAGTCTAATGCGATAGTGAGGCAAGTGGTATTGCTGCTACCAACCTGGATAACGGCAGAGGAGCTGCTGAGATGTGGCTGCCTTCTGAGTCTCGTTTGAAGACAGTCAGGAGAAGTTGCTGGGAGCTTGGATAGAGGAGATGAGAGAAAGGGTCAAGATAATGTCTAGGTTTTCGGCATAAGCAGCTAAGACAGGAGCATTACTGAAGATGGAGGGTAGAGGATGGAGGGATAGAGTTTGCAGTGATAGTCAGATGTGGCTAGATGCAAAGGTAAGCAGTAGAGGCGGGGAAGACTTGCAGCTGAATTCAGTACTGAAGAGCTCAGGGCCACAGCATGGGTCTGTCTTCTCTGGGCTTTTGTCTGTCATGGAGTTGGCGTGGCAGGTGCCAGAAAAAAAAAAGAGGGACAGTGTTGCTTGATCCAGGGTCCCTGGGAGCTCCTCAAGCTAGCCCCAATCTCTACCCTTCAAGCTTGGAAGTCCACTTCTTCCGTTAGCCGTACTTCAGTCTTGATTTCCTCCTCAAAGCCCTACACGCTGACCCAGGCCCCTGTGCTGAGCCCCAGCACCTTACATTCCCTTCAAAGTGTGGCTTTTGTTTTTCAGGATCCTATACTTCCAGTCAGAGAGGGAACCAGATCTTGAAGTGACTATAGAATTCTACCCTCATTTTAATTAAGAGGATAGTCAGGTTCAGAATTCTATAGTCTTCTCATAGCCTGGGACCTCCTTTTCTTTTTAGATAGAGTCTCTTGTAGCCTGGGCTAGCCTGGAACTCACTGTATACCCAGGCTATCCCTGAACTCCTAGCTTCTGCCTTCTGAGTACTGGGATTACAAGCCACCATATCAGGCTGATATTACCTCATCTTTCTCTAGGAAGTATATATATCTACATTTTCCCTGCTGTGTGTGTGTGTGTGTGTGTGTGTGTGTGCGTGAGAATGTGTAATTCTCCATGTGTTGGGCATGTAGCTTCTGAGAGCAGCCTGGGGGAAGCACGGAAGGGTTTCGGAAGGCAACTGCATCTTCTTTGCTATCATGGCTGGGGCTCATCAGAGCTGAGAGATTTGTATGAGAACCTAGATATTAAGACTAGTGTGTCATGGGCTAAAACATCAGCATGAAAAGAAGAGTCTGGGTCTGTGGAAGCTGAGACTGGCTTCCTAGAACCGTGATGGCGATGTCGCTGAAAGACTGCAGGCAGGCAGCCATGAGGTGATGCTCCTCCAAGAAAGAACAGCAAAGGAAAGCATCAGAGATGAGTAGGAGGCCAGGATGTACAGGAGGAATCAACCCTGCTGACATCTTCATCTTGGTCTTATAGCCTCCAGAACTCTAACATGATAATTCTATGCTATGTAAGTCACCCAGTTTGTGATACTTCATTACAGTAGCTCAAGCAAATGTGTATCAGGTTTGGTGAGTAGAATTTTCCACTATATTGGCTTAACCCATATGGCTGGACCATGGTCACTTTTGAAGTGCTCTTTATGTTTGATCAGAACTTATAAGAAATCTCCTCCTTAATACATCTGGAACTGGTGTGACTGTGTGATGCATCAGTACATTCTCAGAAAGAGGACCTGAGTTGGATATGGTCTGTCTAGTGGTACTAGGGACCTGGAGGGCTGGGCTGGCCAGCCAGCTTCCTGCACTGTCTGTTGGGGCGTTCCTGTTTGACTATTTCTTAGAAGCTGTATGGAGGTTGTTTCTGGGACATAGAATATGTTTTCCTATCGGGGTCTACATCTGGGCCCTGTTGTCACAACCCGAACTTGGCCAGATTTTTCTGCCATTGACGTCATGGCGGCCGGATGCATTGGGCTTCATCGGCAACAAGGAGGAAGAGAAGGGGGCAGATAACCCACCCCACAGGTTTCGTTCCGAGAAGTGGCTAGTTTATCCTGTAGCCGGATAGGCCCAGGTAGGGTGATGTGGGTGCTAGCGGATGTGGTAGGTGACGTCCATCTGGCTACCATGCAAAACCCAAGTTCTATCGATTCTGTCTTTCTTGGATGCCAAAGGGGTGCAAATGTTGGATGCTTGGTGAGTATTTAGCAGGCCTCATGGATATTGAGACCCCCCTGAGTCTTCAAATGCTGTAGTAACAGAAACTCAGAACTGTAGGATATCATTTCTCAAAGCCAACAGATTTTAGAATCTCAAGAACACAGACTCTGTAGGGTCCATGAATCTACCTTCTCACTGTGTGGATTGATGTCCCAGAGCCCAAAGAAACGGGAACCACCTAAAGCCAGAAAGCTTAAAACTCCATAAGGACTCTTGCTGGCTCTGGAATGTCAGCCTCCCTCCTGAGCTCCATTATGACAGAGGATTGGAAAACCCTCTACTGTCCTGATCTGGGGTCAGGCTATGCCCTCCTGAGATAAAGGGGCCTTCCTTTCCATCTCTGAGCCCAGTTTGCCCTTCTAGACTGGGAAGAGTATGTGATGGAGGAAGGCTGGAGTCTTTCTGTCCTCCTGTGTAATTTAGGACAGTAACAGGAGCCATCTTGCAAAGTTAGTACATACAGAATGCTGAGCAAATGTCCATGACTGATAAATGGCCACTTACATATGGCTCCAGAGCCGCTCTCCTGGGACAACTTTCCCCAAATCATAACATTCTTCCAGATACGGGGACAAGAGGAAGACATTTGGCCTGGCCCTCATGGAAAGAGCACACCACCAGGCTTTTTGGAAGGGCCTCAGAATGGTTGTCCCAAGGAACCCAGTATGAACTCTGAGGGTTCGTACTTAACTGATATTTCTCCATCATTACTAGTATTCTTTGGTCAGCTAGGACTTCTGACTCATGGGGCCCAGAACCTCACATAGGCCAGAGCTTGTGAGACTTGGCCCCATGCCATGATTATGGACCGTCCTGTGCAAATCTGGATCCAACTCATGAGAATGTAGAAGAGGGGATGGCACCTCAGATCTCCTGTTAACTGCCTCCTGGGTACTGAGAGGTAAACTGAGGCCTGCAGTGGGGAATTGTCATCATCTCTGCTCTTGGATTTAACTCTGGCATAACATCTCTGTGAGGCCTGGGGGGCGGGGTGGAGCTGCTCATCTCTGAGCCCAGTTTGCCCTTCTAGACTGGGGAGGGAAGAGTATGGGGTGGAGGAAGGCCAGCATCTTTCTATCCTGTGACTGGGGTAAATCTTACGGATATATATAGCCGTATGTATGTATGGTATTATATATATATATAATATATATATATATAATGTGTGTGTGAATACAGATATAGAAGAGATGCAGATAGAGAGATATAGAGAGAAACATGAGATGGAATAGGAATAGAGCTCATAGAGAGACAGATAATGAGAGCAGTTTAGAGGAGAAGTGACAGAGAAAGAATGAACAAAAGAATGAACAAGACAGACAGAGACATATACAGAGAGAGTCAGACAGGCACAGACAGAGTGAGAGAATGAGAGAGAGGACTGAAAATAATCACTGGTCTCTAGCTGGAGGACTGATACTGCTAGGTGCCAGAGACACCCATGGCTGAATGTTTTCGTACTTAACTGATGGTGAATTGTTTTGCAAAGCAACATCAGAAAAATAGTGTGGGCTTTGTACAAGAATAAACACTAAGGAGCAGATCAGAGTAGAAAATTGTGGCATAGACTTATGCACAGAGGGAATGGAATTTGTGATGAACGCAACGTTTCAACATGGGGAACAGTGCAGGACAGATTAACAAATGATTCTGAGACAAAATAAAGTGACTGGGTAGATAGCCTACTTTCCCACCAATACCTCTCTGCCCACTTGAAATGTCGCTGTCACCAGACGCTCTAGAATAATTTCCAGATCCAGTAGAGAGATACATTTTAATGTCTATCATTGCTGTTTGGCCTTGTGCTGAGCACCTACCATCATTAATAAAAATAATCCGCAGAAAGATCCTCTGAGGTAGGTACTGTTATAACCATCACAGTACATATGAGGAAATGGGGGTACAGAGAAGTTAAGTGCCTGGTTAAAATTCACACAGATGACTTGAGGTGACGCTAGGTTGTTCCAGACAGTCTGGCTCCCATACCCACACTTTTGACCTCTACAGTAAATGGAAAAAATGAAGCCATAAAGGAGACTGGAAGCCAACATGGGGTGAACAGTTATCTCATTTTCAAGTGCAAAAGACTTAAAACACAAAACCATACACTGAAGCCCCACGATAAAAGATAAAAGAGCAATCTAAATACCTAAAAGACACATGCATTACAAAGCACAATAAATAGGAACAAAAGCAAGTGATCGCCAGCCGTGGTGGTGTATGTCTTCGATCCAAGTTCTCAGAAGGCAGAGGCAGATGGATGGATCTTTGTGAGTTTGAGGTCAGCCTGGTCTATACAGTGAGTTTTAGGCCAGTCAGGGCTATAGAGTGAGACCTTGTCTCAGAAGAACCCCCCCCCAAAAAAAGCATACAAATAGAGCTGGAGAGATGGCCCCAGGTGTAAGAGCACTGCTGCTCTTCTAGAGGAGGTAGCTTCTCATTTTCAAGTGGCAAAAGGCTTTTAAACACAAAACCATAGAAAGAAGCCACATAAGCGCCAGCACCCACGTAGCCATCTGTAACTCCAGTCCCATGAGATCCCACACCATCTTCTGGTCTCTGTGGGCACCAGGCACACATATGGTGCACATGCAGGAAGAACATGCATGCCCATAAACTAAGTAAATGAATACAATTAAAATATACAGACACAAATGATGAATTTCAGGGAAATGTGTGCCGTATACATATAGCCAATAGAAAGTTATTTTCCTTTCCAAATTAAGAGCTGTTGGCAATTTTAAAAAATCACAAGCACTCTAGTAGGACAAAGAATGCGATCATAAAACTCTAACCTACAGAGCACAAATGGCCAGTAGTCATTAAAAGTAATCAAAATGCAAAATTTAACACTTGTCTTTTTTTCTTATGATGGGAAAGGATAAAAATAGTAACACACACCTAAAATTAGCTTGAATAGAAACAACAGAAAATAAGACAATGCTTTGGAAGAACGATTTGTAGAGAGGGCAAAACCCCTTAAGATGCACACCCCTTCTTCCCCAGCTACTCCATTTTCAGGATCCATGGAGTCAGGTGTGGAGTTTTGGAATCAGGAAACCCAAATATCCCACCATCAGCACTTAATTCAGACAAGCAAATTCATGGTGATGTGAGGATAATCATGGCAGACATAAAAGTTCATGTGTTCGTTATTTTAGTATGCTACAAAAAATGGTATTGCATGAACAAAGCAGAAAGAAATCCAATATACAGCATGATTCTAATTTGTTTAAAAATACTAATAGCAAACAGTGAGAACTTACCATATACCAGGCACAGTACCACAGCGCTAAACCTGCAGAGACCAGCTCACTCTAGTCCTGAACTGTCTGCTCTCCTTGCACATGGATTCTGGTCACAGTCATACAGTCCTTTGCTAAACTGTGGCTGACTGAGGGTGTTCTCTTACGTGACACAAGGAGAAGGTCAGCTAAATGCTAAGACTGACCTGACAGCTTACAAACCTAAGACACACAGAACTGATGCCCATTCTTGGAAAACAGAGCTCTTGAGCCATTATTATTAAGAGCCAGTGGTGTACAAATATCTGCGCTCTGATACCAGGTACAAAAGCAGCTGAAGGAAGGTGAGCCAAGAGTCAGAGAGCTGGAGGAAAGAAAGGGACCGTGGTTGGCCAGGCTGGAAGAGACAGACAGGCATATAGTCAGAGCCTGGGAAAGAGACAGAGACTGGGCACTGAAGGAAGGCAGAGACAGGCAAAGAAGCAGGGGGAGACAGGAGAAAAAAATGGAGGACAGCAGGAGGAAAAGAAACAAGAGATGCACTTTTAGTTTCTAGTTATAGCTGGACAACATCTTGAGTTGTCTAAAGCTCCGGCATTCCTGGAGACCAGCAGTTGATAGACATAAGTTTAAAAAAATCCTGTCTATCTATGTATCAAACAGTCAATGTACTTCTTTTTGCCCCTGTCTAAGGACCAACTGCTCCACCTATCTGGCATTTAGGATAAATGGTATTAGTTTCAAAAGTCCTTACCTGGAGTGGCTGGGTGTTTCCAGCTGTACTGGTGGGTCCCTGACACCCACCCTCAATACTTCCCTGCCACTTTCACCAGCAGAGCTGTGTCTGGTGGGGAGAGCAGGGACACTCACCTTGGTGAAGTGGACTGCTAGAGAGGGATCAGTCTGGCTTGTGGGAAACTGCCACATTATCAAAAACAACTTTGCTTTTATACCGAGAAGAAAAACCACGGCGTGGAAGCCGCAGACCTCTCTCTTCTAATAATCCAATTTTTTTTTTGATGAGTGTGTGTGCTGATAATCGCAGGGTGTGGGGGGGGTTCTTGTAGTTTTTTTTCTTCGCTCTCTCACTTTGTTTATTCTTTTCTTATGAGACTTAAACGGAAATTTTGAAATTTTGGGTTTTTTCTTTGCCCTTTACAAGTCATCTGAAAATATGATTTCTTCCCCTCACCACAGAGGTAAAAGGTATCAATGAGATAACAGGGCTCATGAGAAACCACAATTTCTTAAACAAAAGTGTGTAGAGTCAGAAAAAAAAAAAACTGAGGGAAAATAAGTCAAATCACAAAGGCATCCCGAGGCAGGTAGAGACAGCATTCTGTGTGTGAGATGTTGGAGGATCGCTGGGTTGAACAGCAGAAGGGATCTGAAGCTTGCCGTGTGGATGGGAAGTAGCCAAAGGAGAGGTGGGACAGTGCTTGCTCTCCAGAGAATTCCTTCGGCTCCAAACCTCAGCGTTTCCTTAGTGAGCATGAATATGATCACCACCATCGTGTTGCCAAGGTTTGGGAGAGCTGGCCGCTCCTGTAGCCTCTCTTTCCATAGAAGGCAGGAGGCATGGAAGGCAATTCCTGGAGAAAAAAGTGGGCTGTGCTCCCCCCACAAGTTCACAGAATCAAAGAGTCTCAGAATCGCTGGCTCCCAGAAGCCGCTGAGAGGCTCTGAGTGAGGAGGAAAGTCTCTCTACATCATGTTTGCGCTTGAGCGCCCTGACCCAGCAGCCACCCACCTGGGAAGAGCCCCAAGGGCTGTTAATGCAGCCAGCATCACCAAGAAGGGCGAGGGGAAGAAAGGCTGGGCATGCAGCTCAGTGCCAGAGTGCTTGTTTAACACGCACAAGGCTCTGGGTTGTTAAAAAACAAACAAAAAACAAACCATACAGAAAGCAGGTCCCAGTCCTGTCAGCAACAATATAACCATAGCCTGATGATTCTACTCTGAAAAGCTCCAGTTTCACCCAGTTTCACCCAGTATCACACACCAGTAATCCCAGCACCCCAGAAACTGAGGCAGAAGAATCAACAGTTTAAGGCTGCTTGGGGCTATAGAGCCAGATTCTGTGTAAAAAGGAAAACAACAAACAAAAAACAAAAACAAAACCACAAACAACAAACGGAAAGAAACACCCCAGTTTGCAAAGGTTTAGGATTCTAAACAGCTGCCATAATTTTGGTAGCCAACATCTAGAATTTTCTACATTCCAGACAGAGTCGAACACTTCTCACCCTCTGAGGTCCATCTCATCACGACTGTATTGCTATTAGACCGATGGGCAAAATGAAGGTGCAGCTTGCTTAAGATCACAAAGTTGGGGAACAGGGGTCCTTAGCATTGGGCTCAGAAGGAACCAGTTTTCCTGAAGCCAACAGTGTCCTGGAAGTTCTAGGACTTGGAGACTCCTCTGGGACTTGATGTTTGTGAGGTTTTAAGGTTTGTATTCAAGATTTGGCAGCTGCATGTCCTCCAATTGGTACAGACCTGCTCCCTGTAACCACTGTTTAATACAGACCAGCCTCCACAGAGTTTTTCCTGACAAGGCAAGGCTAAGGCTTCCAGCCTTTGGTGTCCTGGCATCCTGCAGAGAGCTAAGAGTTCCAGGTATCCAACTGCATGGCCACCAGAACCTCGTTGCAAGACTGGCTTCAGGCCTGAGGAAGAGAAAGTAGAAATAAGTTTTTATTCACATGATGCTAACCTAGTAAACAATTCCCACACTCCTTTGCTCTTTCCCTCATTTGCACTTTTTGTCCTTTTTGGCTATCTTCTGAGCCACCCCCCCCCAATAAAACAAACAAAAAAACAGAGAGTGACTTTCCTTATCTTAACTCACCTTTTTGGAAATAACAAGACTGGAACTGATGGCCTGGCTTTATAAAGACAAGAGGTGAAAACAAAGTGAAAAAGTGAATAGAAAAAAAAAGACCTAAAAATACCAGCCAACAATAACAACAATTAAAAAACCAAACCCTCAACCCTCCCTACCATTAGCTCAAAGCAAAACTTTCACTGGTTGGGGCTTCTAAGTTGGTGGGAAAGACCAAACATGGCCTGTGTGGTGCCTGGAAGCCGGGGGAGGTCCTGAGTTGAGAGGGAGGGAGGGAGGGACGGAGGTGGGATGAGGTCCTCTTACTTTGGAGGTCTGCAGGGATCCTAGGAGCTTAACAGTTGTGGCTGTGTGTGGGAGGGGACAGGGGAGGGGTGAAGAGCATACCTAACAGGTAATGGGTAGCTGACTGTAGCTATGCCCCAAAGTTAATGATCCCTGCTCCCTGTACACTTGGTCCCAACTAGTCCCTGTATCTTCTATGTCTCTGAGACAGTTGTAGTCCCCTTCCCTGGCACCTGTCTCTTTTTGGAATAGGTACTCATTTTCTCAGGGTTCATGGTTTGGTCTACATCCTTCTTTATATATATCCTCATCACCATCTTCCTGCCACTCTGTGAAAATTTGGTCAGAGAGGTGGCAGGATAAGTAAATGAGGTGAAGTGATACAGGCTTCCAGGAGGCTATTTGAATGGGACTGTGGGTGCGGGAGTGTTAAGGTTACTGAAGCATAAAGCCAGGGTCTTCGCAGCATCCTCTCCGCCATTACTATATTGGCTCATGTAGGTTTCTGGGGAAGCAGACTGGGAGGGCTAGGAGTTGATGATGAACGGGGCAGGATTTAACAGGTCAGGGGGAGCATTCCCAGGGAAAGGGATCTTTGACAAAGAGCAGGCATAGGTGAGGAAGAGAGTGATGGGAGATCTGCAGAGCTGGGAAAGAGGCGTCAGTGTGGGTGTCCCGAGGTGAGTGTGCTGGGTATGTACAGGGTCAGCAAGGAGTCTTGTGTGGTTGGAGTGAGGTGAGTGGAAGGGAGAGAACTGGAGGAAGGTCAGACGGGGCTAGTTGGCTTGTGTGTTTACGACATGGTGAAGGTTGGCTCTTCCTCTAAGTGTAGAGGAAGCCAGAGGAGTGTTGGGAGCAGAACATTACTGTTAGGACTTAAGAGGATCTCTTAGATGGCTGAATACGGAATAGGGGGTAGAAACATGGGATGGAGACCAACCAGGGGTAGGCAACTACAGTAGTCCAGGGGACTGGGACTGGTGCTGGTCCTGTTGATGGAGTGGTGGTGAAAAGGTGGATTTGGGATTTTTTTTAAAAAAATGCTGCTAGAGATGGGGCCCATCCACTTGCTAGGAAGTGGTTTTTTACCGATGAGCTGCACCTAACCCTTTTTATTTTTTTGACAAGGTCACACTTGTAGCCTAGGCTTGGAATGCCATGATTCTCCTGCCTCAGCCCCTTGAGTGCTGGGATTACAGGCAAACATCACCATATCCTGCTTGAAAAATGCTTTGGATAGATAACCTGCAGGATTTACTGAAGAATGAGACTCTGAGGCAAGACCAGAGCACAGTTGATACCTAAAGTGGGCGGAGAGGATGGAGTCCTGAGATCACTTGCTGCCTTGAACTTTCAGATGAGAAAAAAAGTTCTACCTTCATTATGTCACTATTCTTCTGCTACTTGTAGCTGGACATATTCCTTTCATGACCCTGGACACAGACAGGAGGAGCAGAAAGACTGTGGGGGCCTTTCTGTTAGGGGTGTTATGAGGGTTAGATAAAAGCACCCCCTGAACCTGGCATACGGCAAACAGTAAGTCTTATTAAGTTAGTAAATGGGAGTGGGGGAATGTGTGAATGAACATGCTGGAAAAATCCAGGCCATTCCCATAGGAGGTGCGATCTCAGAGGGAGAATGGAAAGAATTCACTAGATGAAAGAAACAGATGGGACAGCACTCTGAGCAGAGGAGATGGGGAGATGGGGGAAAGAAAGCCACTGTAGGGTGCAAAGTGTCAAAATGAGCAAGAAGGGCAGAACTCTGATTTGAACGTACATTAGCTGATAAGCGTGTGATGACATACTGTCAGAGTCGGTATGTGCTAAGTGTGAGTTGGAAACAGCTAATTCTCCAAAAAAGGTTCTATTTTCTATTTTGTGATCGATTCATGCAATGGCGCCAAGTCCTGAAGAACAACAATGCTCAACTGGGGACTTTAAGGGACAGTTAAGAACGTTCGTGGCTAGTTGCATTGGTCACAAAAAGGTGTGTGTGGTGGTGTGGGGCCGGCAGGACACACCCAGTAACTGATAGAACTGTTTTGCTTTGGTCTCACAGTCCGGTGCAGTCTGGGCTTTTAGGGGCTCTGAGAATTCGCGGAGCCATGGGGAGTCATGGAAGATTAGGGAAGGGTAAAGCCACCCCCCAGAGGTCCGGTCTTATAGGCTGACTGAATTCGGATTCTGTGCTCAATCACTCAATAGCTCAGGCTCAGCCTATGCACCTTCTTCCATTCAGACTATTTATTGGCTACTCATGCTTTCCTTCACAGCCCCTACACTACCATCCGTGGGTGTGCGTTCTCATCTTGCCTCCAAAGTTTCCTTCCGGTTACATTTCTCTAGTTTCAGCTTTGGTTAATCCCACACTGGCACTGTCCTTTGAGATAGCACAGCCTTCACCCTGCCTCCCCATCTCTTTCTCGCTCCCACCTTCACTCCTCACATGCCTTAGTGCTCCCCCCACCCCCGCTACAGCCCCGCCTCCGTGTCTGCTCACACACAGCCTTCCAGTCTGTTCAGTCTCTGTATTGGCTAGATCTACCCTGTTACCGCCTCTTGAAGCCATAGTGTGCGCTCGCAAGACTCCCCATTGGCTCATTGCAACCATTATCGTCATTCTGTCTCTACATCATTCGCGTGCAGTTCTCCATTGGCTGTTCATTTTATCTTTCTTACGTCTCACCGCCTACGCAACCTGCGGATCTCCCAGTTTTTGGACCTCTGGGTTCGCTCCCCGTTGTCCCCATTGCCTATAACCATTTCATCTTCCCGCCGCCTACCATGCCACTCGTGCTCAGACTTTCCCACTAATTGTCATACTCCTGCTAGCTACATCTTCGGGCCCGCATTAACCCTACTCAGGCCTCTCCATTGATTCCGTTATCATCCCGCCTTCCTTACCGCCCACGCTCGGGCGTCCTCATTGGTTGCTAGCTTCTCCTGCTTGTCAATCACCTGTACGTCACTCCCGCGTGGCTGTCCATTGGCTGTTGGCCGTACCTGTCTCTAGCTCACCGCCTACGCTCCACTGGAGCCCCACCCCCCCCGTTCTGGCTTTCTCATTGGCTGCCCGCCTTTTCAGGCCCTGCCCCCGCCGGTCCCACCGCCGGTGCCGTCGGTGCCGCCGCCGCCGCCGCCGCCGATATGGCGCGCACGGCCCCTGTGGAGCCACCGCTGCGGCATCCCGCGCCCCCGTCGCCGGCTGCGGGAGAGCCCCGCGCCTCGGCTGAGGCAGCGGTGGCCCCGCGGAGGGTGCTGTTCGCTGACGAGGCCCTGGGGCTGCCTCTGGCGCAGCTACGCCGCTACCGGCCGTGGGGCGGGCCCGGGGCGGGCAAGATGGCGGCGGCGACCGGGCAAGATGGCGGCGGTGGCGGGGCTGATGAGGACGACGATGGCGAGGATGGGGATGAAGGGGAGGAGGAAGAGGAGGCTTTTCCCGATCCCTCTCCGCCGTGCCCCGTTCCCGCCGGCGGGGGGTTTTACCTGGTGCCCACATTTTCGTTGCCGCCCGCGCCGGGCCGTCTGGAGCGGTTGGGGCGCGTGATGGTGGAGTTGGAGGCGCTGCTGCCGCCTCCTGGAGCGGTTCCCGGGGGTTCCGGGGTGTGGGTGCCTGGGGGGCGCCCGCCAGTGGTGCGCGGGTTGGTGCGCGTGCTGAACCGCTCCTTCGAGAAGGCGGTGCACGTGCGGGCCTCACACGACGGCTGGGCTACCTTCTGCGACCACCCAGCCCGCTATGTCCCACGCAGCCCGCCTGGGGCAGGAGTGGGAGGAACAGGAGCAGGAGATCCCCTCCTGGATCCCGGGCTAGGCCTGGGCCCCGGCCAGATGTCAGCCTCCTCACCCGACGACGGTGGCCGCACTGACCGCTTTGCCTTCCAGCTGCCCTTTGCTGAGGGCGCGGGCGATGGGGCGCGCCTCGACTTCGTGGTGCGCTATGAGACCCCCGAGGGCACTTTCTGGGCCAACAACCATGGCCGCAACTACACTGTCCTGCTCCGGATCGCACCCGCTCCCACACCCACTGATGCCGAAGGGCTGCCCCAGCAGCAGCAGCTGCAGCAGCTGGAGCCACAGCCTGAGTGCCAGGGTCCTGTGGAGGCTGAGGCCAGGCAGCTGAAGAGCTGCATGAAGCCGGTGAGGCGCAGGTAATGTCTGCCAGCGCCACCTCCACCAACACAGGGCTGGATGTAGAATGGAGGACAAGCCTCCCATCCCAGCAGTTCCCCCTCCCCCAGGCCTGCTCTCCAGGACAGGCCGGAGGGTGCATTCGGTCAGAGAGTAGTGGAGGCCAAACATGTGCTAGGCACTGTTTTAAATTCTGGGGTATCGTCCATTTATCGAGTTCCACTATAAGGCCCTGAACAAGACAGACACCTTCCCTGTCCCCGACCATCCCGCAAGGCTCCTCTGGGAAACAGAATGCAAAAGCAAACAAGCAGATAAGATAAATAGGGCTAAGGTTAGTGCTGAGAGGAAAATACTGTAAGGCTCTGGAGGGAGTGGCTGCTGCAGACGTGTTGAGGGTGAGCTCTTGTGAAGACACCCAGACTGGGATAGCGAAGAGTTATGGACGAGCGAGTTGGTAGAATTTGGACCAGGTAGGACTCTTTTTGAGGAGGTGGCATTTAAACTTGAGTCCAGAGTGGTACAGAGCAGTGATGCACATACAGGGGAGGAAGATGTAGATAGTGGGGACAGCAAATTCAGAGGTCCTGAGGTGGATCTGGGTTTCGTTTGACTGTCAGCCAGTGTGCTGGAGTGGGGAGAACATACGGTGCAAAGGTGTGGACTAAGGGTCTCCCCGGTGTGGGGAGTCGAGTCTGATTCCTATCTGCCACAGCAGGAAGCCAGAGTTAGAGAAACTGGTTGAGGAAGTGGTGGTACTTGGCTTTTTAGTTTCAACCATTTCTGGCTTTGAAGTCTATGCATACTTTTTTTTTTTTAACTGTTCCTCTGGTAGTCTGAGTGGAGTTTAGGGAGTGAGGCTATATTCTCACATAAAAACATTAGCCTTGGCAGAGGTGGAAACAGATGAGAAGTGGACTTGAAGCTCACATTCTTTTTTTTTTTTTTGCACACCTGTTATAAACTGACTGATGTAACCCTTTTCTAGGTCTTTGCCAGGGCTATACGTTTGTCAAGGGCAACAGCCAGGCCTGATGCCCAGGGTCAGTTAGATCCCCTATGAAATGCAGACATTTTCCTGCTCCTAGGAGAAGTGGGAAGGGGAGGTTGCCCCTTTGTCCCTTGGAAGCTGCATGATGGAGCAGGGTGCTGTGGGGTCTGCTGGTTGTGGTAAGGGTTTAGCTCTTCGTGGATGGACCTTGAAGCAACCCTAAGCCTGCCACTTTTCTAGTGTGACCGTATCCAGTTCTTAGCTGCATCGTGCTGTAAATAACCACCCTCATCTGTAAAACAAGTCATTATGGCACATACCGCACAGGAGGAGTAGAAGCACTCAGGATTACGCCTAGTTCAAAGTAGTGCCATAGTGGTGCTAATTAGCATCGATGCTTTGTACAGTCCATGTATCCTTTCCCAAACTCAGCTTTGTTGTGTGGTCATTGGTCAGGGAGGAATGGCTTTCCCATTGTGTGGTTGAATTGGATGCAGCACCTGTAGGCAAGGTAACTGAGGCATAATTGTAGCGGTAAGTGTGGGCAGCATTTCCTGATCTCCGTTAAGAGTGGTAGGGACATCTCTTAAGGTCAGCTGGATGTGCTGTTGATTGTAGGCGCTATACTGAGTCCTAGTTAATGGGAAATGGGGGGGAGCTTGGAGGGGTGCTCTAGCTAGCTCAGAGTCACTCAGCTAGTAAATAGCCAGGCCAGTGAGGAAATGTTAGGGATGCTAGTTTAAAAACAAAGTTTGCATTTCACTCTTGGTGCTCTTAGCTCTTCCTTTCCCCCTTGTACCTGTTATGTGTGCTTCATGTTTTATTGAGATATACAGAAGTGGACGGTACTGACCCCAAGTGCATGGCTCGGAAGAAATGCACAAATGTATGCACTTAGGTAGCCGCCACCCAGTTCCAGTGCCCCCAGAATCACCTGCATTTCAATCACTTCTCATTCCATCGGCAGTTGTGGGAGCCCTTTCTGGAAGATAGGACAGTTGGGTACTGAAGTTTGGTCATTTTCAAGAATGTGAAAGGAAGGGAACAGACAAATCAAAACTTTGCCGTGCCAAGGTGGGTGGAGAGGGTGTTTTTCTTTTAAAAATACATGGGTGGTTTTAAGGAGAAATTGAAGTAGTTCATTTAGACAATTGTTTTGGTAGCTGGCCCCATGTTTGTGGTTCCCAACGTGACTTGAGATGTTATTTTAAGTGGGCAGATGGCTTTTTGATAGCTTCTTTATCTTTTGATCTCAGCTCTTGCAAAGGGGAGGCTGGTGTGCACTGCTAGATCAGCGATAAGGTTTTCTTTGTAGGTCGGTGGCTTTCCTAGCAAATACATTTCAACTTATTATTGTTTTAAGGCCTGTGTGCTGCAGCTGATTTGAAGTGCTGTTAAAGAACAGCTACCCCCTGTGATCTAGCCCTCTGGGGAAATGGTGGTGGACCTCAGGGGATCCCTTTTCTTATCTGTGGGAGGCCTGCTGTAGAGGGCTTCAGAACTGTTGGCCGCAGGCCCACTGTGCAGCTGGCCCTTGGCAGGTGGGGTCAGAAGAGATGATTGGCAGCCATGAGGATGTGGTCCAGAGGCTGAGCTGGCTGCTTTCCCTGGCTGGCAGGACCAGGTTTTCAGTACTCAGTAGGTTTAGAGAGAATCCATCGGCAGCATTTGTGGTAGAGCCTGTTATGTGCAGAGCACAGTGCTAGGAACAAGCAGAGAGAAGATACAGACTGGTTTTAAGACTCCCAGGAGCTTGGGGTAGAGCCATGGGGCAAGGGTTTTGTGAGGCCCTATCAAGTGACACGTGGCCAAGCCCCTTTTCCTTGCTGGGCACTTTGCTGAGTATTTTTGTATAGTTTCATTTGTGCTCAACAGTGGTTTCTGTGAGCTAGATTACTTTAAATCCCTCTTTTCTGGGTGAGCACCAAGGCTTTGTGTGCTCAGTGATTGGACTGGCATGGGAAGGAGCCCTTCTGGTGTGTCTTGGCTTTACACTCTGAGGAGGTACCCTATTCCTCTTAAAAATAAAGACCAACAAAAATCTGGTTGGCCCTTATACACCCTCACTGGTGCCTGCTTCGGCCTCTGTTAGCATCTAGTCTGGCTTTATATTGGTTTCTGCTCCCAAGCTCTTGTCGCCACATCCCTTCTCCTGCTTTGGGGTTGTCGCTCATACTGTTTGCTTCACCAAGAATGTGTTTCCTGTACCCCTCAGATTCTCCTCACGGAGACTCCTCAGTTCTAAGAGGGTTTCCTTAGGGAAGGAGGTTTGTACAGCTTAGCCTCTAAGTCCCCAGTTTTATTCATAGCACTGGTCAGCAAGTCAAGCTGGAAAATGCCACATAGGCTAGCATGTGAGCCTTCCCCCAAGTTAAAGGCCACCTTCCATCCTGCCCCATTGTCCTGTGTGTCCTTTGATCCACCCTGGGCTCCTCTTTCATGGGATCCTTTCAAGTGTTCCTTACACTTTGCCTTCTGCTTCATCAAACACAATAGAAACCATAAGCATGGAATGCCTGCTCCTTAGAGCCCCCACATCTGAACATTGTAGGTGAGGAGGGGGTCCCTTGTTCCCATTTCAGGCCAGTTTCTGTTCTTGGCTCCAGAACTTTTCTTTTCTGCCATTTGTCCAGATGCTGCAACCCTAAGCCCCGTTTGTCTTTCCTCAGGCTTTTTTTCAGGTCTGTCTCACCTGGTCCTCTCTATTGACCTAGCCTCAGGCCAGGGTCTCTCTCTTAATTGCTGAGCCACCTTGCCCTTTGCCTCTGGTCAGTACTTATGATCACCCTTGTCCCCCTACCCTGAAGAGTCAACAGCACTTGGCTTTGTCTGCAGTTTTATTAGTCCCTGGCTTTGGCCACACTGAGAGGTCCTGTGGCTTTCTTCTTGAAATGGCTAACTGCTCCTACTCAGGTCCCCTCTGGCTTTGGGACCGCCCTCTACTTGCTTTCTTCAAAATCTCTGTCCCTTTCTCCTTGTTCTGTCAGCCTCAACTACTAAACTTGGTGTCTTTGCTTGACTGAGTCCTTAGTTTTCTCAAGCTTGGCTGTCTCCCACTCAGTGCCCCCAAACAACCTCTTATTCCATAACCACGCATACTTGCTTTCTAAGCATCCTTAAGCCCTTGCTGATTCTAGTCTGCCAGGGCCTAGTGTTCTAGCATGTTCCTTCCTTTTCTGAAGGCACTGGCTTCCGTCTGTGGTAAGGCCTTTATTAGGGGATTATCGGGTGATTGCAATGCTAGACTGTAAGCTCCGTGAGGGGTAGGGACATGCTCTGCATTGGTGACCACTGTATTTTCACAGGCCTGCCTTAGTGCATGGCACTTAGTAGGTGCTCAATAAATAATTTGTTGAAAGAATGAGTTTGAGTATTTTTTCAAATGTCTCCACATCAAATTCTAAATTTCATTGCTGGGTTTGCTCACCAGTGTGTCTCCTGTCACTATCCCTGATGCACAGGTTTTAGGTATACCTGTAACTGAATGGGTAGCTAAATTGGCAGCCTCATAGAAATGAGAACAATAGAGTTGAAATGGGGTGGGGTAGGGACCATCTAAGTGGTCTGGAGAAAGGATTTCATGAGAAAGTGTCCTTTTGTTCTACAGAAAACTGGTAGGCCATCATAGTTAAGGTTGTGGACTGGAGGCTGCACACCAAAGTGGCAAAGCAGAGATCTGAGCCTGTGTAGTTTTGCTAGCGCTCCAGTTGAGAAGTGCAGCGCTAGGCTGCTGGATGGGGCCTACAGCTGGGAATGGCCAGCCAAGTTACTTCCTTTTTTCAGAGCCCCAGTGCCATTCCGAAAGACTTAGTTTTAAGCACTTTGCATGTTTCCTCAGTCCATTCAGCAGCTCCCTGAAGTATTGCTACCATTTCTTCCTTATAGATGAGGAGACTAGGGCACAAGAGGTGAGGAAATTTGTCCCGGGTCACAGCTGGTACGTGGTAGAGCTGGGACTATTCAACATTGCATTTTCTGGCCATTTATTGAGATGCAAAATGAGTTTGCTGGCTTCCAACAAACATTGACAAATGGTATTGGAAGTAGGCCAGCACAGTTTGACATGCAGTAGAGGTGAGTACTACTTTGAAGAGTTCTCAGTGTGCCTGTGTCTGTATTTACTCGTGAATGTGCTGCCTTCTGAGGTAAAATGGTTTTCTCACCCTGGGCTGTGACCACGGGAGTGTCAGTTAGATGAAGCTTGAGGCATGGTAAGCTGCCCCACAGTGCACAAGTCCTAGAGTTGGGGCTGACACTTGGAGAAGGCAGGACAGTCCTACATAACTTGATGTCACAGCCTCCTCACCCCACCCCCACCCCCAAAGCACATGACTTAAGGTGACCAGAATTCCAAGTATCTTGAAGCAACTTTTGGAAGCCACGCCCTTCCCCCCCCCCCCAGACAGCATCATCAGATTGTCTCCATGGGAGCTGGGCTGTGCGTGTTTCCCTTTGGGACTCAGCACATGACCCAGTTTGGGCAAGCACAGTTCTTTGAAACTTGGTGTGCTCATGTAGGACCCAGACGATGATAGTGGCGGTGGTATTACTGACTCTCCTTTGCCTTTTTCTTGGGGGCTTGTTAGTCCTCATTTGCTCATTCATTCTTTATCCCTGCTAACTCATCATTCTGTTCTGTCTTGGCTGGCCTGGGCTGGGGCCATTGCCACCACTTTCTGAAGTCTTATCCCCTGGTCTCCAGGTACTCTCTGAAGTCAAGTAGCTGTTGAGTTTCTTTATGGTGGGAAGAACTTTCACACCCAGTAGAGTGGTCCATTCTAGGTAAGGTGGGCTGGACTCATTCACAAGTACTCAAGGCATGCCAACACATTCCCAGCACTGTGTGTCCTGGCCCACTGTGTGTTCACTGCCCCCGAGAGAGGCTGCATGGCATTTGTGGGACAGGTGCCAAAAGGTTTTATTCTTGAAAATGAACAGGCACACCGTATGTACAGTTTTGTTCTTGATTTCCTTCCATTTTTCTAAGAACTGTTAACTGATCGGTAAGTCTGTACACTTACACTCTCCTCATTTTGATTGCAGTCACAGCTGCTTCCAAAATTTTACTGTGAAAGACAGTTCAAAGGTTTCTCTCCCCCCTCTCTCTCTTACACACACACACACACACACACACACACCCCTCTTTGCCTACTGTCTGAGACACTGTCTTCAAAGTGGGGCCAGTTTTGGATGTTATCAGTATGCAGTGTAGTTATTGAGGATAGAGACAGTTCCTTAAATCATACTTTCTACATTTGGAAGAAAGAAAGGTTGCTGTTTGAAAGGATACATGTAAACTTTTCAAATGACTTTAATGTAGTAACAAAAAGGCCCATGGTGGAGGAGATGAGCAAGTCTCCCCTGCCCCCAGCTTTTCTTTCCAACTCTTTGAGCTGACTTTGTGGAACTTGAGTTGGGCTGATATTTGAATGGCTTCAGCTGTGGAAGGGGTGTGAAGCTGAAGAACATTTGTGGAATGTATTTCCCTTCCTTCATCTGTTTAGAAGTCTCTTTTCCTGCTAGGGGCTGCCGCCTGAGTTCTCTTCACTCACATCTATGACTTACCAGAAGCTTGGTTTGTACACATGTCAGGGTTGAGCCAGATTATGGGCAAGCTTGTATAGACCTGTCTCTGTGAGGAAGGGCTGGCTTTCTGTCCACTTGAGAGTGTTCTTGAAAACTAAAGATTTTTTTTTTTTTTACTACTTTAGTTTTACTTTAGAAGATAACAGTAAAATAGGGTTTTGGTTTTTTTTTTTTTTTGCCTTGTTTTTTTTGACAGAGTCTCATTGTATAATCCTGGCTGTCCCTGGAGCTCTTTCTGTAGATCAGGCTGGCCCCGACCTCAGAGATCTGACTGCCTCTGCCTCTCAAGTGCTTGGTTTAAAGATGTGTGCCACCACTGCCCAGCTTCAGTAAGAAAATTAAAAAAACAAAACAAACATAAAAAGTTATCTCTGCTAGGTAAGTCATATGAGCTGTAGATTCAAAGGTCTGGATTTTAGACCCATTGAAGAGACTGGTTCAGGTCTAAGGTAATTTTTCCTGAATTTTCTTTTCTCATCTGTGTTGTGTTGAAGTTGTTGGCTTGGCTCCTAGAGTCACCTGCCCCAGGCTCTATAATATTCAGACTGAAATACCTCTGGTGGGATGCATGAGTCCTAGACTATAGAGGAAGACTGAGGGCCCCTTGCAGAGATTCCAGACTCTAGGTCCTTATGTACAGTTTTAAGTTTCTTCCTCCAAAGTGCTGCTCAGAGGTTCGCATAGCCACGCTGGTAGTGGTCTAGCCATGCGTACCATGGAACTGTACGCATAGTGAGTATGAGAGTAAAGAACAGGTAAAAAGCCTTCGTGAAAGGGAGGGAGGGAGGGAGGGAATGTATGTGTCTGTTGTAGGTTCTTCCCTCTCTAGATAGAGCTGGGGATTGAGTTGGGTACAGTCACATAGACTCTTATCTAAACAGTATCAGCTTGTTGGTTAAAAATCTGGGTTTTGATCCTGCCTGCATAATTTTGAGTCATTTCCTTAGCCTCTGCTTCATCATCCATAATATGGGGATAGTAGAACTGGCCCCACTTCAAAGGATTTAGAAGTGCCTCCCTCAAAGTGAGGATTAAATCAGTACATGTAAGACATGTAGACCATTGGCTAATACCACAGTACTGTGCATAGGCCTGCTAGCGACATTCTGTTTTCGTGAAGGTGATTCTGAGTAGGTATTTTCTCAAAGTTGCAACTTTTTTTTTTTTTTAAATAAGTGTCAACCGTGTCCTGTCACCTCTTAGGAAGAAAAGTTGTGATTGTTTCAGTTTCCCTCAGATCTCTGTATCTTGTAATCATTGCTTTCTCCCTCTGCCTCATTTGTGAACATTTGATACTCACTAGTGAGAATAAGAACAGTGATCAGTCCATGATAAAGTCACGCTCCTGGTCAGATCTGGCTGAAGTACTTGGTTTCTGTTACTCGGGGAATCTACCTTAGCTGGCAGAGGAACAGTTGGACCAATAGATCTCTCCCATTGATTTACTTACTCCTCTGTTGCAGGCCAGAGAGCTGGCTTTGATCCTTATTCCTCTTGACTCCACTATACGCTCTATGTTGCCTGCAAGGGGGTTATGGGTCCTGGCAGGCTGGTATGGGGACCAAGGAGGGGTGGCGTAGAGGACACAGGCTGTTCTGACTTCCTTTCTGATCTCCATTTGTCTTCTCTCCTCCCCTCTGCTGCTTCCTGTGTCCCTCAGTCTTTTATGTCCGCCCTTCTTAAAAAAAAAAAAAAATGGCTTCTGTGATAACCAGAAACAAACCCTAAAGAAGTGATCCAAAAGTGCCTGTTGATATTTGGTTTATAACTATAAAAGAAAGGAAAGAAGCTAGCTACTCAGTCGGAAGGGAATGGCTATATCAATAATGTCAAGGCCATTTGATAGAAGCACAAAGCAGCCGTTTTTTCAATGTTTGCAAAAGTCTATAATGATGTTTCATACTGTTTAATGGACAAAGCCAGCTGTGAAAGTATGTTTGCGGAATCTAAATGGTTTCAGGGAATGTCTGGAATGAGATTTTCCAAATAGTAACAGTGGTTGCCTCTGGCTCATATGTGATTGTTTTGTTTCCTGGATCCTTATGTTTTTCTGTCTTTCGTAAAATTTCTACCATGATTGCGCATAGGACTCTTATGACCAAAGGACTGAGAAACGGGGCGGGGGGGAGGGGAGAGGAGGAGGAAATAGCAGCTATCAGGTGAAGATGGGTCATCACAGAGGCCCAGAAGGTGCCTCTGCAGGTGGTACAACTGACCTCTCAGGGTGTCATATTTCCGTGCTGTCTTGTCTGCCCCACAGGCCTTTTGAGGAAGAGCCAAGGATGAGGAGTGCGGACGATAATAGCCTAGCAGGTAAGCATCAGCTGGCATTGAGAGTTCTAGCCTTTGTAATACTTTGTTTTTCATGGTGCTGGGGCTCTCTGTGTGCTAGGCAAATACTCTGCTCCCCAGCTATGTCTCCTAACCTTTCTAGTGGCCTTTCACCACTCCTTTTTCCTTGTTTCTATATAAAAAGGAAAAAGGTCACCTCTTCCTTAGACTGTCACAAAAAGCTTCTAATGTGAACTTCTAGTTAATGGCAGAGAGAAGCAGAATTAGGCTGCTTGTACCTGTCTTGCTTCAACATTGCCTTTCTCTCTCGCAGAACATCTGGATGTTCGAGAGCCACTGGGTCCCCTGTTGGCCCCTACCCCTCTCCGTCCGTGGCCCCAGATGACACTTCAGGTGAGCAGGCCCTTGTAACCTTGGTGCGAGCAGCCAGATAGGAAGCTCACAGTGTGACCACAATTGGACCTACTCTTACCTGTCCTAGAAGTAGGGGTGGAGGTGGGAAGTGATATCACAAAAACCAGAATTTGATGGGGGTAAGGCTTTAACTATTAATTAGCAAACATTTAAGGGAAGACATGTCATGTGTGATAGACATTGGAAACACAGCCCAAGTGGCATCTGTATGGGGATTACATGTTAGGGCAGAGACATGTTGTAATAATGGTTTAAATGTGAGGCATTTGAGCTGAAGATGAATGCTTAGGTAAAATGGAGGGAGGGAGGGAAGGAGAGAGGAACGGAGGGAGGGGCCTGAGAAGTGAGGCTTGAGAAAAGAGCATTCCAAGTCCCAAAGGCAGGGCCTCAGCTACTGTCTGTTAGAAACAAGACTCATGTGACAGGAGCAGGAGCTTCGTGAAGCGAGGGGAAGTAGAGAGGGGGCTTGAGAGCTGAGGTCAGGGAAGTGGTAGGGAACAGATGGGGTGGGGCCATGGGAATGAAGGTGAGGACCTAGGCACATTTACTCTTAGTGAAGAGTCTAGGGGCAGAGGGAAGAGCAGAAGAGGAATGTGACCTGCTGTGAGACACTGTTGGAGGGGGCGGGGACTGGGGCACCAGGGAGGAGAAAGCTGCTGAACCCTGATGCTGTTGTCAGGGAAGGAGGAGACATTTAAAGTGACTCTGCTTTAACTTATGTCTATAAGAAGTTCAAGCACATTTATAATGAACCCACATCACCCAGCTTCAGTGCATATTGGCATGTGTCAATTCCTACTTACAGTGTAGCCCCCTCCCACTTCCTATGGAAGTATTTTGGAATAAAGAGAGCCAGACATTGTTCAACTCATGAAGGTTATAGTTTATTTCTTAGAAAGATAATCCTAAAAGAAACAAAACAAAAACTACCAATGATTTATCATAATCGTAGCTCCAAAAATTAACAGTATTCCTTCATATCAATCAAATGATTAGATTAGTGATACGATTTTTTTTTTTGTAACTATTCCCAGGGCTCAAAGTGATCTGTCGTCTTGTCTTGTCTTGTCTTCTCTTTCTTTTCTTTCTTTTTTTTTCAATTTATTTATTTATTTATTTATTTATTTATTTATTTATTTATTCTATGTAAGTACACTGTAGCTGTCTTCAGACATTCCAGAAGAGGGCATCAGATTACGGATGGTTGTGAACCACCATGTGGTTGCTGGGATTTGAACTCAGGACCTTCAGAAGAGCAGTCAGTGCTCTTAACCGCTGAGCCATCTCACCAG
>NC_034613.1:1658875-1665704 GCF_900095145.1 Mus pahari | reverse complement strand
TGTGTGTGTGTGTGTGTGTGTGTGTGTGTGTCTGTGTTGAGGTCAAAGGACAACTTGTGGGACTTCTCTCCTTCTGATGTGTAGGTCCTGGGTGTCAGACTCAAGCTGTGCGACTTGGTAGCAAGTGCCTTCCCTACTGAGCTGTCTTCCTGGCGCTCTTCCTCTGGTTCCATTCATTCATTAATCTTATTTACCTTAGTGTTTTACTAAATTAAATTCACTAAACCATTAAGTTTGCTAAATATATTTATTAAATGTCTATCATTTTAAAATTGACTTAAACAGAACTAATTCCATTAAGTTCTATTAAATTCAAGGCTGGACGAGAGAGAGAAAGAGAGAGAGAGAAAGAGAGAGAGAGAAAGAGAGAGAGAGAGAGAGAGAGAGAGAGAGAGAGAGAGAGAGATCTAGTTTGTACAGAAAAGTGGTGTAAATATTTCATCTCCTTTTGATTTGTCAATATGCATTAAAATGTTGTCTTCTCCAAAAGTCATCAGAAAGGCTTTGAGTTTGGTGTGTCACTCAGATTCCAAACATAATAGTTGACTTTGAGTCCACTGTATTTGTTTATTTTGATGCTTGCATTGAAATATCGCTCTCTGTGGCCAGGGGGATTTTTTTCTCTCATCATCTCCTTTTATCTACTAACACTCCCCATTATTTTGTGAGCCTGTTCTCACATCTTGCTATGACAGTATATCATGGCCTTGTACTTGGCCTGCTCTAAAACTGTAGAAAGCTATCTCATTAAGAAACCTTGCTTCCTTTTAGTGGAGAATCATGTCTAGAGACTCAGATAGGGGCTCCATGTAGGTGTTTCTACGAGATTGAGCACTGTTTTAAAAGACAACTAGGAAGTAAACATTAACATTTTATTATATTTGTGTGTGTGTGTGTGTGTGTGTGTGTGTGTGTGTAGGTCAAAGCACAGCTTGTAGGAATTGGCATTTTCCTTTTTAACACATGTATGGGTCCTGGGGATCAAACTCAGGTCATCAGGTTTGGCAGCAAGTGCTGTTACCCTCTGAGCCATCTCTCTAGCCCCCGAGAATTCACTTGTTATTGACCCTCATCTGCTAAGCGCTGATGTCCAGTGAATCACTTAGCATTATCCCCTGCAAAAGGAAGCACTCTGTCCTTGCTCGAGCTCTGCTCTTTGCGTATACAGGACCAAGTCTTTGGTGGTGAGAGAATTAAATGGGGTTCTTGAACAGATTTTTGCTGAGAAAATACTAGAGACCGGGCGTGGCCGTACCACTTCTTACTATGTCTTCTTTTTCCCCCTCTTCTGCTTTATTCTATTCTCTCCATCTCCCATCCACATAATGGAAGCAGGTGCCCGAAGTTACGTTGACCAGCAACCCTCAAGAAAAAGGTGACATCCCCAGAAGCAACCCACCTGTGGCTTTTACAGAGGTCCGCCAGGCACCTGCCATCAGGATTCTCCCAGCAACCTGTGGCCTGGGTGGCCCCCCAAGGGACCAGGCCTCAGGGCCCGATGCAAGTGATAGAGCTACTGGCCCCTTCCTGGAACCCACCCAGCAGCAGGTGGAAGCTATGTGGGAAAGTGGAGGGGGTCGAAAGGCCCCCATGGTAGGGGCTATGACAGATGAGCCCGCCAGGGGTTTGGAGATTGTGAGTGGCTTGGATGAGTTGCTTGGTGAAGACACCATTGACCAGGAATTGGAGCAGCTCTACCTGTCTCACCTGAGCCGCTTAAGAGCTGTGGCAGCTGGGGGTGGTGGGGAAGGCACTTCCCCCAGTCATGCTCTGGGCATACTCACGGACCGTGACCTGATCTTGAAGTGGCCTGGCCCTGAGAGGGCCCTGAACAGTGCTCTGGCCGAGGAGATCACGCTGCACTATGCGCGCCTCGGGTGTGGCGTGGAGCTCATCAAGGACACTGAAGACCCAGATGACGAGGGGGAGGGTGAAGATGGGCTCTCCATCACTCCTTCTAGCCCTGAAGGGTGCAGCCCTAAGGAATCGCCCCCAGAAATCCTCTCTGGAGCCCGCTCTGTGATAGCTACTATGGGAGATGTGTGGGTTCCATGGGCTGAGCGCTCTAGATGTGATAGCCCAGTGGTTCTGGGAACACAGGGTCAGTTCACTGAGAATCCAGAGAAAGGGCTGGGCAAGGACACCAACTCTTTGCACCTGAATAGGGTAATAGTTGGGGTGAGCAAGTCCCCTGGGGAGGCTGGGACCAAAAGCCAGATGGAGGAGGTACCTACTGAGCGGGAAAGTGGCTTGGTACCTATTTCTGAGAAAGAGCTGCCTGTACCAGTTCAGCAAGAGCAGAGCCCTGCCCTCCTTGGTCCCACAGGGACTGAAGTCTGTCTGTCTAGTGTAGCCAAGCCTCATGTGAACTCCCAGGATGAAGAGGGTGGAAGCCTGAATCTTAAGCCCCCAAAGAGGTCTCCCATGCCAGCAGCCCCTGCAGAATATGCGAATGGGTTGGCTCCTCAGCTCTGGGGGCCCTTGACCCAAACGTTGGGTGTCCTGGCTGGGCTCGTTATGGTCCCTGTGGCTTTGAACAGTGGTATGTCCCTTCTGGTGCTTGTGCTGTGCCTCTTTCTGGCCTGGTTCTCGTAGGGGCTGCCTGTAGGGTTAGCAACAGCAGGTTTCCTCCTCTCTGGGATCTGGAGATTGACAGTCCCTCTGTCACCCCAGAGTGTTGAGATGAGACCCAGGGCCTGTGTAGTGAGGGACTTTGATTTTGAGAGTGCTTGACTGGAGAGAGGCCTTCCCATCTCTGAGCTCTCCAGCCAGAAGTAGGCTTCCTGCAGTAGTATTTGTGGAGTGGAATACAATGGTGGATGGTGTAAGAAATTTTAGAATGGAACCAGGCATGCCCCCCACCCACCCAACCCCAAGCCTGTATTTATTTTTGTATAATTCTCTGGATGAGGGAGAGTGGTCATGAGCTGGTCTTGGGGCACAATTACCCAGAGATATATTTATTAACAACCAACCTGTGCAACCTGCTGGAGCTTTATTTTTAATTTAATTTATATAGAGTACATATTATTATATGCCACAATAGAGCTCTATGAGAAATGATGTGTCTTGCTGTGCTGGTCTCCTGTCTGGGCCTGAGTGTATAGGGTGGTCATGTTCTGGGGAATGGCCGTGGTCCATGATGGGAGAGGAGATGGCCACGGCTAGACCTACTGCTGCCTCCTCAATGTGTCCTTGAGGATCTGTATCTCTTTGCCTTGTGGTCCTAATATATGTGGTCCTTTGGCCGTGCATATTTTGTCTGGGAGCCTGTGTCTGTGTATATGGGTGGTTTCCGTGGGAGCCGAGAGGAAGGATTGGCGATAGTCATGCTGCTGCAGTGGTGGCTGAGCTCAGCTGTATATGGAGGCATGGATTAGCGACAAGGTTTGGAGGTGCCTGCAAAAAGCAGCTTTTGACACTAACAGGGAGACCCCTGAAACCCCTAAATGGGGAAGGCCCCAGAAAGGAGTTAATGTACTGTGAAAAATTTGTGTCAGATTTATTGTCCCCAGACATTGCATTTCTACTCCAAACAGGACACCCAGAGCTTTAAAAGAAAGCTTAGATGCATTTATTGCATGCAAATAAAACCTCTTGGCATAGCAAAATAAAACACAATATATTTATTTAATTCCCTTTACAGCAGAACTTTTTAAAAAGTGGTAATTGTTTTGGTGATTAATTTTTCTTCTTTTAGAGAGGTCTCAGACTGACTGGGAACTCAAAGTCCTCCCAATGCATGCTCCTAGCAGCAGGGTTATGGGTGTGTGCTAGCATGTATGCCTACAGGTACTACAAAACTCCTTACAGGAATGATCGTAGGAGCTTTTTCCATTTCCCCCATTCTTCCAATGTGTTGCTTTTCTGAAACTGCACCAATCTGTATTTTTTCCAGCAATGCTAAAAAATCCTGGTGAACTGTGCCCATCAAGTAGATTTGCCCAGGCAATGCCCATTGGATGAAATACATGGAAATGCAGAGAAGTGTGGCTACAGTTTCAGCTTAGCTTCACAAATCTTGCCGGACTGAGCACCACTTCTCTGCCCCGTGGACATAGTGAAGAGCTCCCGGTCCAGTGGGGGTGAGAGGCACAAAGAAATCTCTGTGCGGCATGCTCAGCGCACTAACCATGTTAAGTAACTAGGACTATATGCCTGGCTTTGAGCTGATAATTTTATGAGTATTTGAAAAAGTTCCTTATGTCAAATTGTATGAAAAAAGTAGACAAATTACTATCAATATATAACTTATGAAATTCATACCCAATAGGAACAGAAAATTTTAAGTAGTTTTATAACCATTGAAGAAATAGAAGTTTCACTGCACAGAAACTCTGGGCCCAGATGGCTTTGGTATTTTAAAACCCAAGGAACAAATAACTCCACTTTTGCCGAAGTCCTTCCATGATGTAGAAAAGGAGAGTAGACTCAATTCATTTAATGGGGCTAATGAGTCTTAATATTTTTAAAACCTGGTGAACTGAAAATGAACATCAAGAAAACCATCTCATCATCATAGAGACAAAATATTCTAAATCAAATGATTGCTAAGTCATATATATATAGTCTAAGATAGCCAGGCAGTGGTGGCACATGTCTTTAATTCCAGCGTTTAAAGGCAGAGGCAGGGAGATTGCTGTGAGTTGGAGGCCAGTCTGGTCAGCCAGGGTTACACATAGTAACCCTGCCTCAAAATAAGTCTAAGATGACCAAGTTGAACCAGGTATGGTGATGTGTGCCTCTACCTTTCTGTAAGGTGAAGCAGGAAGATTGCACTATTTGAAGCCAGCCTCTGTTCCAGAATGTTTTCAAGACCAGCCTTAACTATATAGCAAAATACTGTCTCAAAAAACTTGGGCAAAAGAAAAGAACAAATTAGACTTATCTCTAATGTGTCATGTATTTTAATATTTGAAACAGCACAAGTATCTTGTTAGCATATTAAAGGAGAAAAACTACAGGAGCCAGAGAGTTGGCTCAGCAGTTAAGAGCACTTGGTACTCTTCCAGAGAATCTGGGTTCAACACTTAGCACCCACCTGGTAGTTCATAACTGTCTGTAACCCCAGTTCTAGGGAATCCAACACCGCCTTTTGGCCTTCACCAGGCACACAGATAGTGTACAGACATGCATGTAGGCAAAACACCTATAACACAAGATAAGATTTTTAAAAGTTAAAATTGTGTCAATATTTAGAGAGAATTAGATAAAATTCAACTATTTATGCTTTTTCAAATCTTAGCACAACAGTCAAATGAATGTCCTTGGCAGGAAGCTTATCTAGAATAATTTTCAGTGAACTGCATACTTAGACTGAAACATTCACTAGCACTTGGCACCGAAACAGCAACAAGGCTAAGAGTCAAAAAGAAAACATAGGGGCCAGTGAGATGGCTCAGTGGTTAAAGCTAACCATGCTTAATGACCTGAGTTCAATCTCTGGAGTCTACGTGGCAGAAAGAGACTTCCACACACATGTTGTAACACATGCCCCATAAATAAATGTAATAAAAATTCATAAAGAAGAAAACATTTAAACATGGGAAACAAGGGACAAAATTATTATTTGTAGGTGATACCATTATGCATGCAGAAAAGCCAGAATAATCTGTGGAAGAGTTTAGGATGATTAGAAAAATTTCAAAATACAAAATCTCTATTTAAAAGTTGTGTGTATGGGTGTAGCTAGACATAGTGGTGCACACCTTTTGATCCCAGCACTTGGGAGGCAGAGGCAGGTGGATCTCTAAGTTTGAGGCCAGCCTGGGTTACAGATTGAGTTTCAGGACAGCCAGGGCTACAGAGAAAAACATTGTCCCCCCCCCCCCCATTTTTTTCCCTTGGTCTTGGACTGTAGTTTAGTGATAGACGCTTAATAGGTGTGAGACCCTGGTTCTATCACAAGTGCTGCGAAATATATTTTTATATGCAGACAACAAAGAAACTTTTAACAAACCACTTATAAACAACTTAGAAATTAACAACAAAGGGTAGTACCTTTTAGGGAAAATAATACAAAAACCTGACGAATTTCATAGGCTAACATATATCCACATATTCATCAGGAGAGTCAAGGCCCTAAATATTGTCAGGACCCTCTAAGCCAGTGGTTCTCAACCTTCCTCATACTACAGTTCTTCATGGTGTGGTGACCCCAACCATAAATCTATTTTTGTTACTACTTTATAACTGTAACTTTGCTACTGTTATGAATTGCAATGTAAATACCTGATAAGCAACTCACAGGTTGAGAACACCTGCTCTACTGTTTTGTAGGTCAATGTAAACATAATCATAATTTGTGGGCATGTTTAGATTCATATATATATATGCTGGCCTTGAAGCTCAGAGATTTGCTTGCCTCTGCTTCCCCAATGCTGGGATTGAAGGTGCATCACCATAGCCCAGTTGACAGATCAATTCTTAAATGTGTATGGAATGTCAAGACTAGCCAGGCCACCCATTTTTATTATAAAGGGACAGTAACCAAGTGGGTGCAATAGTGTTTCAAGTCTAGGTAAATAGGTAGTCTCACATCACACTCATGATTAGACACTGAATCACTGCTCAAGAAAAGGTATTCTAGACTAGTGGGGGAAGGGTGGACCTTTCAATAAGTGGAACAATTGGTTATCCAGCTCAGCTCAGAAGAAATGAGTTTTGTTCACTGTATCACAAATAAGAACTCTCAGTGAATTAAAAACATAAACACGAAAAAGCAAATCACTTTTTTTTTTTTTTTTTTTTTTTTTGTAATTAAATTGTAATAATTTTCTTACACTCCAGAAGAGGACCTCAGTGCTCAAATATTGAACAAAAGCATTCT
>NC_034613.1:1649747-1658834 GCF_900095145.1 Mus pahari | reverse complement strand
CAGGGTTTCTCTGTATAGTCTTGGCTGGCCTGGAACTCAGAAATCCGCCTGCCTCTGCCTCCCGAGTGCTGGGATTAAAGGCGTGCACCACCACTGCCCGGCTGCAAATCACTTTTTAATATGATGCAAAGTTTTTCTTTGCAGTGTTGGGGGCCAAGTTTTATATCCTGTGTAAACTCAAGCACTCGAACCCAGCTATACCAAACCTTCAACCATGCATTTGTATACGCATGATAGAACTTTGTTTTCTGAAGACACAAAGAGCATTAACCATAAATGAAAATATATAAAACATTAAATGACAGTAAGAATGCCTCTTGACCAAGGCACAAAAGCGACATTTTGGGAGAAGACAATGGAAGTACCTTTAACCAATGAAGGACTTAATCCTAGAATGTATGAAAAATGATAGAAAAGCCAGGGCCCACTAGGTATACCAGTGAACTGTGAGATTCACTGAATGCAATGGTGTGCAGCAGGAAGGGATGATGTATAGCTGCATGAGCTGGGGGACTCCCACAGCTGGGATGCTGAATAAAAGGAGCCAAAGAAAAGGTTTCACATCATTTGAACCACTTAACCAAAGTTTATAAACAACTAAGACGAACCCATTATCCCATGACAGGTAAAGAAAGCAAGGAGATGGTCATAAAGTCACCAAGCATTTCCTTGGTGGGAGGGAGGGTTGTGGCCCAGAACTAGGGAGGACAACATCCTGTCATAGAGTGGGGAGGGGCTCAGGGAGCCCCCACACCTTCATGAGGATGTGCATGCAGCTCATGATGGGTGGGGAGGGAGAGACATTTTCTTCAGTGGTGTAGCCAGTTATTAAGGTGTTTGTGCTCTGTCATTCAATAGCAATTCCGTTGGGTGTGGCTCGTGGTGTACAGCTCGTTTTATTAACTTTTAAAATGTGCATTAGAGGCTCAGTAGTTAAGAGTACTTGCTGCTTTTTCAGAGGGCCTGTGGTGAGTTACCAGTATCTACATCAAACAGCTCCAGGGGATCTGAGGCCTCTGGCCTCTGTGGGGACCCACGCTTAACACACACACACACACACACACACACACACACACACACACACACACACACACACACACACCTATACATACACATAATTAAAAAGTAGTCTTAAAACTGTGCATTTGTATTTTCTAGTCTTAGGCAGCAAATCAAGTCAGGGTGCAGTAAGACGAGGGTACGGTGTGGGCCTCCTTTGCAAGGTTCCCAGGAATCCCCTTTCCTGACTAAAGGCCTGAAGTAGGGGTGACTTGTATCCTTCTGAAACTCCCCTCAGTTCAGTCTCTTGCCTTCTTTCCTGGCTGCCCCTGTAGCTTCCTCATCTCTGCTTAGGCAGAGGAGGCTGTGAGAAATTGTTTAGCCTGTATCCTAAAATGGTATTGCAGTGGGGACTCCCATCTTCCCAGCCATGGGACATACCCATCTTGTCCTCAGATGAAGTTCATTCCCCCTTGGGCTTCATCACTCCTTTCATTAAGCAGGACATTTACAAGCCTGGTTGTGTGACTATAAGCAAATTCTGGGTTCTCTCAGAGCTTCAATTCTTTATTCGTAAAGAGGATCTGGTACCCACTGGGCTGGGTGGTTGCACACCTGGGGGTAAAATCTCAACATAACATTATCCAGACCCACATATATTTAGTGTAGTAGTTGATGTAGCATAGCATGGCTGGCAAAGGCAAGGCTAGAATGATAGTGCCCCAGACTGAGTCTTCCCAGCCATCACACAATGGGCCGTTACACTGGCTTACTTTTCTATTTCTGTGATAAAACATCATGCCCAAGGCAATTTAGAGAAGGGAGGGTTTACCTGGGGACTGCAGTTCCCAAGGGATAAGAATCCCTCATGGTGGGGAGGAAGGGGGCAGCAGCAAGCTCGCTCAGTTGAGCAGCAGACTGAGAGCTCACATCTCAAACCACAAGCAGGAAGCAGAGAGAGCTAGCTCCGAATGGCAGTCTTCTTCAAAGCCCACCTCCAATGACATACTTCCTCTAGAAAGGCCCTATCTCTTAATCCTCCCCAAACAGCCACCAACTGGAGACCAAGTATAAAAATGCCAGAGACTTATTGGGGAGGGGCCTCTCATTCGAGCCACCACAGCCACTGCTGGCGGCATCTGTCACAGAACAAGCTTGACTTCAAGCTTGTCATTGTTATCCCTCACAAGAGTTCACAGCTGATGTGTCCGCAATTGCCCCAAACCAGTGCATGGAGTATTCAGGTGTGAATGATAGGTATGGTGGCTGCGGACCGCCAGGCACCTTTCTGACCTGCTTTCTCATGAGATAGTGGGTTCCTCAAACCCTATCTAAGGGACCAGCACCTTCTCAGTATCTCTGTCACTGAGGCTGACTAGAGGACAGGCACATCACATGCTAGGCTGGGTGTTTCTGACATAGATGGCCCCGAGGGAGGGAGGGAAGAGAAGCAGGGCAGGATGGGAAATTGACTCATGTTCTTGCCTAACTCAGTTTTCTGTTGCTGTTGCAGATTTACAACAAACTTAGAGGCTCAAACCAACAAATAGTTGCTTAGATTTTGGGAGCAGTGTGATTTTAGATTTCTGAGGCAGTTCAAAGAGACAGGAGGCAGAAAAGAGACTAGGGACCAACCTCAACAAGCCTGAACTGTTTCTTTGGGACCATGAGGAGCAGCAGACACAGCAGGAAAGGGGAAGGGGTTACCTGGGATTCCTAGAAGAGGTTTGGAGAATGGGAAAAGGAATGCAACTTCTGGAGCTACATGCAAGCCTGCTGTTTATCCCTTATGGGGCTGTTTGCCCAGACATGGCCATTTATCTTTAGACAACTGCCTTGTCCTGGCACCCAGGATGGGGGTGATAGTGGCTGAGTTAGAGACAATAGCAGTGAGCAGGAAGGGGCTTTTTTTTTTTTTTGAGATGGGATTTCTTTGTGTACCCTTGGTTGTCCTAGAACTACCTCTATAGATCAGGCTGGCCATGAACTCACAGAGGTCCTCCTGCCTCTGCCTCTCCAGTGCTGTGATTAAAGACGTGCATCACCACTACCCATCAGTCAAGGCTTATTCTAATAGTCCAAGGTCTCACAGGTCCGTATTCTGTTCCTTCTGGGGACCTAGGGCAGCGGTTCTCAACCTGGGGATCGAATGACCCTTTCACAGGGGGTGTTTGTCAGCTCCTCTACACATCAGATATTTACATTATAATTCATAAGAGGAGCAAAATTATAGTTATAAAGTAGCAACAAAATACTTCTATGGTTGGGGGCCACCACAACAGGAGGGGCTGTATTAGAGGGTCCCAGTCTCGGGAAGGTTGAGAAGTTGTTGAAGCTCCCTGTAGTTGGCTCATTTTACCTTTCTTCTGTGGCCTGAGCCAGTCATGGCCAGTCAAGCCCAGCCCTCTGGTGCCAGGGTAGAAAACATGGCACAGACAGCTGCCAGGAAGTGATTCTGGTCGTCATGACACTGTGGGCATCCTCCCACCCATCCTCTGGCCCAGCAGTGGCTGAGCACTTGTCATGAGGCACGCTTTACATCAAGCACAGAAATGTAGAGTCGGCTTTGACCACTGGCTAACAGATGAAGAGATGGCGGCCCTGGGGCTCTGTGTTCTCATCAGCCTTGTGCACAGTCCACTGCTGGCCTTTCCTCATTATCCCTTCCTTTCTCTTCCTTGCCTGGCATCTGATTCTTGTTGTGGTCCCCATTCTCTCTGGCCTCAGATTTCACCCTAGCTGCCCTTTGCCTCTGTCCTACAAGCCCTCTGCTTTGCATTCTGGGTGGCTGTGGTCCAGGGTGAGAAAGGAAAGGAAAGGCCGCTTTCACTTGTTAGGAGTGTCAGGAAAGCCTGTGGCCCCATGGTACTCGAGCTCCCTCAGTGAGGTTGTATCGCCATCAGACATGCTTGAGCCATGAACAGGTCATGTTATAGTGATGGAAGGGCACATCTTATCTCCAAGACAGGGAAGGCTTCAGAGAACACAGAGGAGGGTCAGCCATTTTTCTTTTTACATTTTTTTTACTTGAAAATTTTATGTTAAAGTTCAGGTTTTATTGTGTGTGTATGTGTCCTTGGCCAAGTTTAGACCCTGTAAAACTATAGGAAGTAACTGTATTTTTGATAAGACTAAAACCTCAGTTTAAAAAGTGGGGCAAACTGGATGGATGTTGGCATCGGGAAGAAAGGGCTTATTACCATAAAACAGGCTTCCTGTGACAGAGCTAATGAGCATCCTCAGATTCTTGTCAGAAAAGGGTCATCTGTCTCCTTTGGCCTTTCTAATTACTCTGCAAAGAAAAGATCAGAACAAAAAACATCTTCGAAACTCGGGGGCCTACAAGCTCTGCTCCTCTGTTGCTTTCTCATCCAAAACAGCCAGATGGGGGAGTAGGACCTTGCTCCCAACAAAACTCCCAGACTTGCACACTTGTCTGGTTCAAGGACCACCAGCAGAGATAGAGTTGAGAACTCGGACAGTGTAGCTAGAGTGAATCTGCTGCCTTCGGCCCCACTTCTCTGATCCCAGATTACCTTGTGCATGTGTCTCCACACTGTAGGAACCCCTCTTCCACAGCTCAAGAATGAAGTACCATTGTGCGTGTCCATCACAGAGGCTTGAACCTCTGCAAGCACAGGCATCACATCTTAATAACGGTTTCACACAGCTCTATTGAGCCTTCTCTCTAAGTGGTTCCTAGTTCAACCATGGCTCAAGCTTAAGATGAGTAACCAGACGAGGGTGTGTGTATACAGGTCTCCTTAGAGAAACACATTGGACACTAGAGCTGTGCTTCTCAAGTGTGGGCGATTTTTGTCCCTATGAGACATTTAGCAATTTCTGGGGAGACATTTTTGGGTGTCAGAACTGGGGTGGCTCAGGGATGCTGTAAAATATTTTATAATGCACAAAGCAGCCTTCTATTACAAAGGAGTTATCCAACGCAGATTGCATTGGCATTTCCAAACAGGCATGGGGTGAGAGCAGAGGTAGCAGCAGGATGAGAGTAATTAAATGAACTCAAATTAAAGTTTTAATTAACTCAGAAAGGAATATTGTTGGGAAGCTAATGATGCTACAAGAGCGTAGGATTAGATGGCTAACTGGAGAAAGACCCCAGTGCTAGCAGAGTGAGATGAACTGCTACCGTAAGTTCTGAAGTCTACAGTAGACAGGGCAACGGCTACCCTCCCAGCCCCTTGAGCTCTGCATGAGTTCAGACATAGCAGAAAGGTCATGCATGTCTTGCTTTGGTAATCTTATTCACACGAACCATTTGAGGGATAAAGTTTAAAAACAGATGGCATGGTGGTACACAGTCCCAGAACTTGGGAGGACAACAACATCTTGTCATAGGGTTGGGAAGGTCTCATGGGGCCCCCACTCCTCCATGAGGAGCTCATGGTTGGTGGGGAGGGAGAGACATTTTCTTGAGTGGTGTAGTCAGTTATTAAGGTGGCTGTGCTTCTGTAAATAAGCCCCACCCTTGTTCTGTAAGAGGCCCTAATTAAACTCCTTACATCACAAAAGAAAGTTATCAAAGTGGAAGCCAGGTTAGTTAAGGAAGAGGAAGGTACCTAGTAGGTGTGAGATAAGGAAGGGTAAGGGCGGATATGATTGAGATCCATCATGTGCCTGTATGACAATGTAGTAATGAAACCCACCATCACAGATAATTAATATGGCAATTAGATAGGCAGTTAGATAGAGAAAAGAGGGGCCCTTGGGCCACAGGATGTAGGAGGGATGGGGGTAGGGTAGTATCTCCTCTGGGATAAACATGGACTCCATGCTCTGAGACAGCAGAATCACTCCTATTGGAGCTATGGTTGCTCTGTGGCCTGTCTTTGTTTCCCTAGGATCTTACATCCACCCTCACCTGCATGGCAACTCCGCTCACAGCTCCATCCTTCCCAGAGCAATGAGAATCAGGCAGACAAAACTCATTTGCTCCTCAAATCAGGGTTAGGACAGTTCCTCTTTTCTTTTCTCTTCTTTTCTTTTTCTCTTTCTTTCTTTCTTTCTTTCTTTCTTTCTTTCTTTCTTTCTTTCTTTCTTTCTTTCTTTCTTTCTTTTTAAATTTTTGCCTGGGAATTTTCTACCATGAAGTAACCCAGTTTGTACCAAAATGAGGATGATGTGTGTGTGTGTGTGTGTGTGTGTGTGTGTGTGTGTGTGTGTGTATGTTACATGTTACATGTGTGGAAGCCAGAAGACAATTTGTGGAAGTCAGATGACACCTTGTGAGAGTTGGTTCTGTCCTTGTGGGTCCTGGGGATTGAACTCAGTCAGGTTTGGGAAGTAAATATTTTCACCCAATGAGCCATCTTACTGGCTCTCTCTTCTTGAAACAATATTCTACATTCACTCAGCTAGGTGGATCTAGAAAAAAGATGGTCCTTGAGATCCTTTTCTGTGCATCAAAGGACAATGTCTTAGACTATGAACAGGGCCAGTAACAGGGCCAGCTCTTGTTCGATATCAAGGCATGTAGCTGGTAGGGTCTCTGGCCTGATGTCTCGCATTGCTCTTCTTTTTTTAAAAAAATTATTTTATTAGATATTTTCTTCATTTACATTTCAAATGTTATCCCGAATGTCCCCTATACCATCCCCCCGCCCCTGCTCCCCAACCTACCCACTCCCACTTCTTGGCCCTGGTATTCCCCTGTACTGGAGCATATAAAGTTTATAAGACCAAGGGGCCTCTCTTCCCAATGATGGCCAACTAGACCATCTTCTGCTACATATACAGCTAGAGACATGAGCTCTGGGGGTGCTGGTTAGTTCATATTGTTGTTCCACCTACAGGGTTGCAGACCCCTTCAGGTCCTTGGATACTTTCTCTAGCTCCTCCGTTGGGGGCCCTGTGCTCCATCCAATAGCTGACTGTGAGCATCCACTTCTGTGTTTGCCAGGCTCTGGCATAGCCTCACAAGAGGCAGCTATATCAGGGTCCCTTCAGCAGAATCTTGCTGGCATGTGCAATAGTGTCTGGGTTTGGTGGCTGATGATGGGATGGATCCCCGGGTGGGGTAGTCTCTGGATAGTCCATAGGATTGCTCTTCTTTGGGGTTGGGGAAACCAGGGCAGGTCAACCTTAGTCTTAAATATGCACTCCTGGTTGGGGTTGCAGAACTTTGTGTTCATGAGCAAAGGGTGTTTCTTGGAGCAGCCTCCTGCATGTGGATAGGTGTGTGCAGCCTTGGCCTGCCTCCTTAGGTTCAGTCATGAGAACCCCGAGGTCATGTCAGTGACTTTGACTCATACACCATCACTGCAGGCATGACTTGTCATTACAAGAGCAGCTAGGTTGACATTTGTGCACTGTATCCACGTAGCTGCTTGTGTAGTCTCAAGTGATTCTCATGACTTGACCTAATTTATTACCACATTGTTTCTCTTTCTACAGGATGGCTAGGGATTGTTTGATTTACTTTTCTACTGTCCTAATTTAGAAAAGCTGAACCTTTCTCTCTCTCTCTCTCTCTCTCTCTCTCTCTCTCTCTCTCTCTCTCTCTCCATGTATGTCATATTGGGGATTTATCCCAGGGCTTTAAGCATGCTAGGCAAAATACTCTAACAATGAGTTCCATCCCTAGACCCTAGCATTCTTGCCCATACATCCAAACCTAGGAGAAATACAGAACTGTTCATGCACTAAAACTGCTTGTATTAGCAAAAACCTGAAAACAGCCTGATCATAAATCAACAAGAAATGTGTAAGTAGACTGTGCTATCCCAACATCAGCGCCTACAACAGACCCAGAAAAAAAAATCTAGATGCAAAAGAGGTGATGCTCTTGACAAATGGCTTGGAGAAAAATGAGCAGCTCAGGAGCAAACAAAACTAATGCCTAAGCAGGCAAGCCTCTGCAGCTAAACAGTTTGAGAGAAAGCAAGGATTTCAATGGGCTTGATTGGAAAGATTAAAAATCAAATCCATACTGGGGGTGACTGGAAGAAGCGAGAGGGGCACGTTTGGAATGGATATGATAAAGATAGTTATTACCCGGATGAAATTGTTTAAAGAATAAACAAGATCTTGTTTTTAAATGCAAGGACAGAGTGAGAGGACAAATCTAATCAAGTCGTGTTGCAGTCACTTTGGATTTTTATGAAGTTCAACACCGGCATGGATTTATGGAACCGACAGTACAAAGATTCAGCAATGATCCCGAAGCCCAAAACTCTCCATGGTGATTCCCACTTTGTATCCACACCTTCTTTTTGGTCCAAACTCTCTGCAGCCCTTGGCCCCTCTGCTTTTGTCTTTTCAAGACAGGCATGCCAATGAGATCTGTTTTGCTTGGCATGGTTTCACTAAGGTTCTTTTTCCATTGAGTTTCCTCCAAATTGTTGAGCTTATCAATATTTTATTCTTTTTATTCTACTGCACACATGTAGTACAGTTTGCTTATCCAGTTTCCCACTGAAGAGCATTTGGGTTGTTTCCAGCTCAGGGCAGTTATTAATAGAGCTGCTATCAACATTTGCGCATGAGGTTTATGGGAACATAAGTTCTCATTTCTCTAGCAGAAAATATTCTAGATGTGCAGTTGTTCTGATGCTACTCGTAAACACATTCCTTTTTCTTCCAAATAGCCTGCAGACATTTTTATGTGTGTGTAAGAATGAATGTGCATCTGTGTGAATAAATGTTACCTGTATGAAGGTATCCTAGGAGTCAAAAAAAAAAGGGGCTGCTGGATCTCTTAGAACTGTAGTTAGAGATGCTTGTGAGCCACCTGATGTAGGTGCTGGGAACCAAACTCAGGTCCTCTGCAAGAGCAGCAATTGCTTTTAACCATTAAGCTGTCCCTCCAGCCCATAGTTTGGATTTTAAATATCCCCCCAAACTCTTAAAAGTTTGGCCTAGAACTAGTGTGTGTGCACAAGTCCAAGAGCTCTAGGCCAGAGGAGCATCGTAGGGTAACTTCCCCATCACTTTCTGCCTCATTCTTTTTTTTTTTTAATATGTGCTATTCTATTTTTATTATTATTATTATTTTCTTTATTTACATTTCAAATGCTATCCCGAAAGTTCCCTATACCCCCCGCCCCTGCTCCCCTACCCACCCACTCC
>NC_034613.1:1647424-1649382 GCF_900095145.1 Mus pahari | reverse complement strand
CACACACACACACACACACACACACACACACACACACACACACACACACACATTTATAGAGGGCAGAGATCAACTTCAGGTGTCTCACCCCAGCAGCTATATACCTTGTTTTTGTTTGTTTGTTTGTTTGTAAGACAGGATCTTCCTCACTGGCTCCTCAGGATCATCAATTACATCATGCTGGCTGGCTAGGGACCCCCAGAGACCCTCCTGTTTCCACTTCCTCAGCAGTGGGACTACAAGCTCGCATCATCACCATTCCCAGGTCTTATGTGGGCTCTGGGGCTCACCCTTAACCTCAAGCTGTGTGGCAAATTGTTTGCCAACTGAGCTATCTCCCCAGATCTCTAAATTTATTGAAATGAAGGGAATGTATACGATACAAATGGAAAAGTATTAAAAGTGTGAGATGGTGCTGTTTGGAGGCTGAGGCAGGGGAATCATGAACTGAACATTAGTCTGGGATACATAGTTGTTTTTTTTTTTTGTCACCCTGAGTGAAGATGTTTGTCTCCGAAGGCAAAGTGCCTTCATAGAAATCGGTACATGACAAATGAGTACAAATGGCCCAACTTTATGAACACTTGCAATTACATATTTACTCCTTTGTATTTTACACAGACAGCCCACACATGCATTATGTCAGTTCTGACAAAAAAAGACAAAAACCTCAAATCCCCAAACTCAGCCAACCAAACAGATATCACTTGGAGATGTTAAAAATAGTCTCAAGTTGAAAAGAATATTGTGGAATATGTTTCAATAATGGTGTTCAACCTCCCATAGTTGTTTTTTGAGACAGTGTTTTTCTTTTATGCCCAGGCTGGCTTCCAACTCAATGGGCTCCTGTGATTCTTCTGCCTTAGTGTCCTAAATAGTTGGAATTACAAATGACCACTACCACATGCAGAAAGTTCCTAGTTTAATTTCGTGATTATATCATGCTCAAAATGTAACAGGGCCCCAGACCTTAGCACAACTGACTCCATGATGGAAGTACCATTCAGGCAGTAAAACTCAGCACATAGATAGCACTACCTGCTAAAACCAAAACAAAGGCCTGATCCATCAATGCCCATAGTTTTGGGAAAGTCTCTAAATGTACTGACCTTGCTTTTTGGCTTCTGTTGTTGGTGCTTCTGGCTAACTGAAGTATGTCAACTCAGAACATGGTTTTTGTGCTTCAAAGCTCACCCTGAGAAGACTTGGGACTACATTGTGATCCCAAACACCCAGTGTAGTCACCAGCCCACTAATAAAGACTTTCTATTGACTTAAACCCATGGCTGAGCAGTCTTCTCAGGTGAATACCCCATAATATAAACATGGTTGGCTTGTTGGGAGTGTCTCACTATGTAGCTTGGCTGGTCTGGAACTCATAGTCGTCTGCCTGCCTCTCTCTACCAAATACTGGGATTAAAGGTGTTTGCCACCACACCAAGGTTGGTTTTAGTTTAAAAAAAATAATATTAGCGTCATGAAACAATGGATTATTAATAATGAAGACATTTTACACACACAGTATCTTACTGAGGTTAAAAAATTAATGATGATTGTTTGCTACAATGCTTTATGTTTTCAACGTTTCAAGACAAGAAGCTAGCTGCACACAGTTCAGTGGCCTTGAACTCCTAATCTTCCTGCTTCATCTTTCTCAATGCTGGGATTATAGGCCTAAGCCATTACATCATTACATCCAGCTTTTCTTTCTTTCTTTCTTTCTTTCTTTTATTTTAAAGGCAGAGTATCACCAAGACAGCCCTAGCTGATCTACCTACCTCTGTCTCCTCAGTGTTGAGAATTAAAGACATGTATCGCCACACCTGGCCTAAGTATTTATGGAAATATAAAACTGCCTTTAAAAAATTAGTGATATTTTTTGTTGTGCCTAATAATAAATTTTGACTTGTATTTTTCTTTTTCTTTCTTTCTTTCTTTCTTTCTTTTTTTTTTTTTTT
>NC_034613.1:1646301-1647413 GCF_900095145.1 Mus pahari | reverse complement strand
AAATTAGTGATATTTTTTGTTGTGCCTAATAATAAATTTTGACTTGTATTTTTCTTTTTCTTTCTTTCTTTCTTTCTTTCTTTTTTTTTTTTTTTTGGTTTTCCGAGACAGGGTTTCTCTGTATAGTCCTGGCTGTCCTGGACCTCACTCTGTAGACCAGGCTGGCCTCGAACTCAGAAATCCGCCTGCCTCTGCCTCCCAAGTGCTGGGATTAAAGGTGTGTGCCACCACACCCGGCGACTTGCGTTTTTCTATGTAGTATGAATTGCATGCTTGTGGAGGACAGCATAAAGATCTACCTCACTCTTTCTACGTATGGTGGTACATGCTTTGATCCATAGCATTCAGTAAACTGTGGCAGTGAGTTCAAGGCCACTGTGGACTACAGAAAGAGACTATCTCAAAAGAAAAGCAACCCCATGGAGGCCTGGTGTGCAGTAGTTACAAAGAGCAGCTTCCTTGGTAGCGTGTGCAGTCTGTTACCTTAGGTCTCCTAAGGGACCTTGCACACAATTTCCTGTTGCCAGTGTCCCTGCTAACTGCTGTCTAGGTTCCAGACAGGTGTGGGTGCTGCCTTCAGGAAGCCCCAGGGCACAGTGGCCAGGGTTCACTCTGGCCGGGTCATTCTGACCATCTGCACCAAGTTGAAGCATAAGGAACAGGTGATTGAGGCCCTTTGTAGAACCAAGTTCAAGACCCCGGAACGCCAGATGTTCCACACCTTAAGGAAGTAACGCTTCAGCCAGTTTAATGCAGATGAATCTGAAGGCATAGTAATAGAGAAGCCGCTCTGCGGTCACCTATGCCGCCAGTCCTGCTACTCTGGACAAGTGGTGGGCTGCTTGTGGACGTTGTACATCGTGGTGCGGAGCCTAGTGCGCACCACGATGTACAACGTCCACAAGCAGACCCACTCCCACTACTTGGCCCAGGCCTTCCCTTGTGCTGGGTCATATAAAGTTTGCAAGACCAAGGGGCCTCTATTCCCAGTGATGGCCGATTATGCCATCTTCTGGAACATATGCAGCTAGAGACACAAGCTCAGGGGGTACTGGTTAGTTCATATTGTTGTTCCACCTATAGGGTTGCAGACACCTTCAGCTCCTTGGGTA
>NC_034613.1:1601287-1646247 GCF_900095145.1 Mus pahari | reverse complement strand
TTTTTTTTTTTTTTTTTATCAGCAGTTTCATTATGTGGTTTTTTTAAAAAGAAAAAAAAAAGGTTTTGATTTCTTTTGTAGTTCACAGTTCTCAGAAGAGACCTTTTCAATAACTGAATGCCCATCCACTAAAGTAGACGAAGCCTACTGCTTCGACATGGCTGCACACATTGGCCTCTTCATCTTTAGCTATGCTCCCAGCAAGCATCCTCTGCAACCAAAGTCACATGGTTTTCGTGTCCTCACAGTCCCCTTGATTGTTGTTTTAAAACTGGAGCAATTCCACCATTTATAATGTCTGTTTTTGGTGATATGTCTGTCTAATTACCACCTTTAAAAAAAGACAACACTACTTGAAGCAATCTTGAGTGATTGGGCAATTACATATTCTTCAAATTTACTTTTTAAGGGGCAGTACTGTGAACTGTGAAAGAAACCAAAACCGTTTTTTTTTTCCTTTAAAAAAAAAACCACATAATGAAAGTGCTGATAAAAACCTCAATGATTTATTTCACATCGAAGGAAAAGAATATGCAAAAGGAGCGTTGCTGAAGAAGGAAGCCAGGGGCCTCAGCCATGCTACAGCCCCAGCCTGTATAATTGCTGTAAGTGACTTTACTAGTAGCAATAGCCTTAGAATGGTAATGTGATGTTTGGGAATCATCTGTTAGTCCTGTGACAAAATGCCGAAGATTAACAGTTTTAAAGGAGAGAATATTTATTTATTTTGGCTGTGTGTTCAAAAGGCCACTGTTTCTGGGCTCTGGATGAGGGTCAGACAGTATGGCTAGAGGTTTGCCAGGGGAAAGTCGCTCACCTCAGGGTGGCCAGGAAGCAGGCAGAGGGATGTGTGGATGGATGGGGACTTAGACTCCTGAAAGGTTCTGTGACTTTATTTCTTCTAAGTAGACCCCAGCTCTTAGGTTCCACCACCTTTCTTTTTTCTTTTTTCATTTTTTTTGGGTGTTCTTTTAAAAATTGTATTATTAGATATTTTCTTTATTTACATTTCAAATGTTATCTTCTTTTCTAGTTTTCCCTCTGAAAATCCCCTATCCCCTCCCCCCACCCACTCCTGCTTCCTGGCCCTGGCATTCTCCTACACTGGGGCATAGAGCCTTCACAGGACCAAGGGCCTCTGCTCCCATTGATGACTGACTAGGCCATCCTCTGCTGCATATGCAGCCAGAGCCATGAGTCCCATGTGTTTTCTTTGATTGGTGGTTTAGTCCCAGGGAGCTCTCAGGGTACTGGTTAGTTCATATTGTTGTTCCTCTATGGGGCTGCAAACCTCTTCAGCTCCTTGGGTACTTTCTCTACCTCCTTCATTGAGGACCCTGTGCTCCATCCAATGGATGACTGTGAGCATCCACCTCTGTATTTGTCAGGCTCTGGCAGAGCCTCTCAGGAGACAGCTTTATCAGGCTCCTCCTGACAGCAAGCTCTTATCGGCATCCACAATAGTGTCTGGGTTTGGTGGTTGTTCATGGAATGGATCCCCAGGTTCACCCCCTTTCAATAATGCCATGCACTTTGGATTTTTATCAGTGGACTAATTCATTGGTTAGATCAAATCCATCAACATCCAGTTACATTCTTGAAGTGCCATCAGCTAGAGATGACACTTTGAACAGATGTGCTTTGGGGGAGGGGCACATCATATTCAAGCCGGAACAGCAGTCAAGTGCTAGCCTGTTGATGTTATTCTGGTAAAGCACCTGGGATTCTCATGCTGTTGTTTCACAGTCCTGGGAAGTCCTAGGAAAAGTCCTGCCCTATTTGGATGATGGTCTTTCTGTCGTTGAAGAACCAGGGACAGTGGAGTTTAGTAAATATGTTGGATTATGACGGTTCAGGAAAGCAACCTTCAGAAGACAGCTCACTGAGGTGTCCTGCATAGTTTTGGGGATTAATTTACCTGGGGTGGCAAATTAATGAAGGAACCTCAGACTCACAGATACATGGACATTGAAAAGATGGATTGGGTGGTCTGGGCTCTCAGATGAAGAAGCCACAGCACCTGGAAACTCAGCAAGCAGTAGTACTGGAAGGTGGGGTTACCGACACAGATAAACAAGGAGGCAGGGTCTTTATATATGGCTGAGTAAGGAGGCAGGTTTAGCTCATCCCAGTAGGAACAGTCTCTGTAGGGGAGCAGCGTTCAGGATGTAGACATCAGGGGGAGAAATCTATACTGAACATTTTTTTAAACACACTTGCAGCCAAAGAAAGCTTTGCCCTCTCTTTGAGCCCCACCCAGGGAAGGCTTTGCTATTCTTATGGGTTTGAGATATCAGGGTCCTTGACATGGCAGTGCCCATCCATATCAGTGACACACATACACTTAGTAGGACTTCATACACGCAGAACTTCTTCACCTCCTCCCAGGTCCCTTTCTTTTTTCTTTGCCGTGCCACAGCCCCTATTTCTAGAGGATCACTTTTTTCCTCTTTCCGTGTGCGCATGTGTATGCATGTTGGTGTGGGCGCATGACTATGTTTATGGAGGCCAGATGTCAACCACCAGTGTTACTTCTCCTGTTTTTTTTTTTTTTTCTGAGACAGAATCTCACCGGCATGGAGCTCACCAATGAGGTGAGGTTGGTTGGCAGGCCTGGGGAGCCAACTGTCTTCACTTTCCAGGTGCTGGGATTATAATCCTGTGCCACCAAGCGTGGCTTTTGACTTTAGGTGGGTTCTGGGGATGGAACTATCCGTCTCCTCAGTTTCTGTGGCTCCTCCCTCCCACTTCTGTGATGAGCATTTGGAAAGGATGAGCGTCAGGAGACAGGTCGCTTTAGTTCGTCTCTTTGGACACTGTTCAGCTCACCCAGATGCTCTAATTACAGAAGTGGCCACTGTGGGATTTATTTGCTTATTTGTCAAATTTGGGATTCCTTCCCCAGGAAGATCAATGGGGTGATTCTCAGCTCTGTAGAAGGGCCATTAAAAATTGTTGGCTTTAGGGCTGGAGAGATGGTTCAGCAGTTAAGAGCACTGACTGTTCTTCCAAAGGTCCTGAGTTCAAATCCCAGCAACCACATGGTGGCTCACAACCATCCGTAATGAGATCTGATGCCCTCTTCTGGTGTGTCTGAAGACAGTTACAGTGTACTTACATATAATAAATAAAATTTAAAAAAATGTTGGTTTTAAATGTCATAATCTCTCTGTCTCTGTCTCTGTCTCTCTCTGTCTCTCTGTCTCTCTGTGTGTGTGTCTCTCTCTCTGTGTGGGCACACAAACACACACATGCATGCACGTACACATGCCTGCACATGTGATTAGGTTACTTTTTATCAACTTGACACAAACTACAGTCACCTAGTTGGAAAGAGGAACTATCAATTGAAGAATTGCTTTCAGCAGATTGGAGATTGGCCATCTGGCACATCTATGGGACATTTTCTTGATTGGTTGGTGTAGGAGGGTCAAGCCCACTTTGGCTGGTGCTATCCCTTCACTGGTGGTCCTGATTTGTGTAAAAAGCAAGCTGACCTGACCAAGCCTCATGGACTCTGCTTCAGTTTGTGCTCCAGTCTCCTGTCTCGGCTTCCCTTAGCAATGAACTATATAATGTGGAAACCAAAGAAACCCTCTGCTCCCCAAGTTGCTTTTGGTTATACCTTTAAATTTTTTTCTTTTCTTTATTTTATTATTAGTATTATTGTGTGTATGTATATGGTATATGTGTGTACATGTGCCTTTGACACTGGATGCATGTGGAAGTTGGAGGACAACTAACTAAAACAAATCTTTTACCCACTGACCATGTCCCCTAGAAAAGAATGTGCCTACCTGATAAAAGCTCTGCAGAAGGGAGAAACGGAGAGAGCATACCTCGACATAATGAAGGCTGTGCGTGACAAGCCTATAGCTGACAGTACACTTTGAGGAGATGAGTGAAAGAATTTCCTCTACAATCTGGAACAAAGCAGGGAGGCCACTTTCTCCACTTATGCTCAGTATGGTGCCTAAATCTTAGCTAGATCTATAGGGAAAGAAAAAGAAATAAAGGGGCCATAAGTAAGAAAATTAAAAAAATCTCTATTTGCAGACAACATGATCCTTCACATTTTTCTTCTTTTTGATACATCCCCTCTCTCTCCTTTCCTTCCTTTCTTCCTCCCTCCCTCCCTTCCTTTCTTTATTTTTCTTATCTATCTATCTATCTATCTATCTATCTATCTGTCTGTCTGTCTGTCTGTCTGTCTGTCTGTCCGTCCGTCCGTCCGTCCGTCCGTCTGTCTGTCTGTCTGTCTATCTATTTCAGATGGGGTTTCTCCGTGTGATAACCCCGCCTATCCCGGACTTCCTTTGTAGACCAGACTAGCCTTGAACTCACAGAGCTCTGCTCGCCTACGCCTCTCAGATCTTTCAAATATTTAAGCTGAGGATTTCATTAGAAAAAGTAGGAGAGGAATAACTATGCCCCGAATGACAACAAACAAAACACCGAAAAACAAACCCTGAAAATGGCCAAAGCCAGCTGAGGAATTGAACCTGTTTCTTTCACAAACAGCTAGAAACCAGTAGGTTAGCAGCAACATTCTATGCCAGAACATGAGTCTCAGGCAGGACTGGACTCCCCCACTCCCTCACAAGTAGGGAGAAGACGGATTGCTGACGTAATCAGTACAAAGACAATGGTAACCATAGGAACACACACACACACACACACACACACACACAGAGAGAGAGAGAGAGAGAGACAGAGACAGAGACAGAGACAGAGACAGAGACAGAGACAGAGACAGACAAAGTTAGAGAAATAGGGAGGACTTGAATGGAGTCCAGCCTTTTGGTGCCAATCCCCTCAAATACATTAACAAGTAGTTCCAGGAATGGTTACTGAAAAGGGATTATGTGTAATACTGTTTCCAAGAGTCCCTAAGACATCTTTCTGAAATGTCTCATCTTATCTCAGACCACCACAGCAGAGTCCAAAGGCCACACTCTTGAAGAAGAAGAAAAAAACAAGACAAAAAAAGATCTGTTGTTCTTTAACCAGAAAAGAAGCAGCAGAAGGGCGGTGGGGCCTCCCGCAGTGGTTGGTGTTCTGTATGGCACTTCGCAGCCACATGGCAGCATTAGGAAGGCTGAGAGCCACTGACATAGGGTAATAGACAACCACACAGACAACCACCATCAGCATGAAGAGATGGCCTGTGGAGTGGAAAAGAGTCTTTGCGACCTATACACTACTCAGGGGCTAAAATCTAGGAGATAAAGAATTGTAAAACTCCTACAAATCATTAAATTAATAAACAGGCTAATGAGGGGGCTGGTGAGATGGTACTGCCTGCTCTCCTGAAGTTCAAACCCTGAGTTCAAATCCCAGCAACCACATGGTGGCTCACAACCCTCCATAATGAGATCTGACACACCCTCTTCTGGTGTGTCTGAAGACACCTACAGTGTACTTATATATAATAATAAATAAATCTTTGGGCCGGAGCAAGCAAGGACTGAGCGAGCAGGGTTGACAGGAGGGAGTAGAGGTCCTAAAAATTCAATTCCCAACAACCACATGAAGGCTCACAACCATCTGTACAGCTACAGTGAACTCACATACATAAAAATCAATCAATCTATAAATCTTTTTTAAAAACAGGCTAATAAATGGAGTAGGCAATTGTTCAAAGAAGAAATATGAACAGCCAATAAATATTATTGACAATAGGCAAGAAATGGACCCAACCTAGATGTCCATCAATAGGTGAAAGGGTAAAGCAATTTGGTGTATATGACAATGGGATTTTATGCAACTAAGAAGAAGGATGAAAGCATGATACATACACACAAGAAGGATGCAAAGTAAGGCAGTCTCAGAAAAACAAATACTGCACGCTTTCATATGCAGAACACAGATTTAAAACTCACTGTAGACAAGGCTGGCCTGGAATTCACAAAGGTCCACCTTCCTCGGCTTGCTAAGTGTTGCTACTAAAGGCGTGCACCACTATGCCTGGCTTTGTTTTTGAAATTTTACAGTTCACAGTTTGGGGTAGCATAAAGATGCAAACTTTCTGCAAGTTGATTTTCCTTTTAGCGAAAGTTAAATACGATTATTCTAAAAAGTTTATCTCACAATTCTGTTGGACACAAACTGCCTCTGAGAGCAATTTTGTCTCTTCCGTTTTAAATATTATCCCATTTATTTCCTTTTCTCATTTTTTGTCATTGGATATATCCACCCAGTACAATGGCCTATTTATTTGATAATAGTTGATATTCTTATCTCATTCATGGTCAGAAAAGACGAACTTCAACATTTCACTGTAGTGTTTATTGTGTCTCTTTGTAGATATGTGATAAAGTATTACATAGTAGAGTCATTTCATTATATTCTTAGTTTTCTGAGTGTATTCAACTTGAATAACATGTTGAATTTCATCAGACACTGCATTCATTATTGAGATGGACATAGCCACTAATCTGTTATTTTGAATTTTACTGATAAAATTTGACAATCATGCACCCCTGTGGTAATACAATTTCATCATGTGTAATCATGTCTTGGTAATTTCTTTAGAGTTTTTATGAATTGCATTAGCCTGTAGTTCTGTTTAATGTAGTGCTGTTAGGTTTGGGGTCAAGGTTCTATATAGTAGTTTCATAAGATGAGCTGGGATATAAGACGCCTTTCTGGTTTTGGAACTGAGCTTTCTGCATGGCTCTGGATAGAGAATGTAAGGCTTGGCTTGTGTAGGAGGAACTCTTTCTGGATTGCTTTTCTCTTTTAGGAATGGACTCTACTTAGCTGAAGGGTACTCCAGGTACTGCTCAACAGGAGGATACACCAGGTTCATACCTGCACAGGCTGGTTTTGTATGTCAACTTGGCATAAGCTAGAGTTATCTGAAAGGAAGCCCCAACTGAGAAAATATCTCTATGAGATCTGGCTGTGGAGCATTTTCTTAGCTAGTGATTGAAGTGGGAGGGCCTGGCTTATTGTGGGTGAAGCCATCCCTGGGCTGGTGGTCTTGGGTGCTTTAAGAAAGCAGGCTGAGCAAGCCATGATGAGCAAGCCAGTAAGCAGCACCCCTCCATGGCCTCTGCATCAGCTCCTGCCTCCAGCTTCCTGCCCTGTTTGGGGGTCCTGTAGTGGCTTTCTTCAGTGATGGACTACAATGTGGAACTGTAGTTCCTCAGTAAATACTTAAGACTGATCACTTGGTGGTTAGTGTTGCTTTCTCTGGAATCCAAACTGGCCCCACCTCCAGATGGTGTGTGGTACCATCTCATGGGCATTACCCTGACATTGCTATCGGGGGTCCTCAACTGTGGGCTTGGCTTGACAGAAGAGATGGAGTCATTAATACAGAAACTTTAAAAATTTTCCACAATAGCATGCTTGCTTCCTTGTGCTAAAGACTATATGACCAACCTACTTAAGCTATTTGGGGTAGCTTATGGGGAGACAGTTAAGCAGTTATGTCACAAAAAACATATGGAAAAATGTCCTGAAACCCCCTCAAACACATTTGTCCTTCTAAGCTACTCAAGTTAAGAGGCAACCTCCTTAAATCTCTCTTTTTTCTTCCACACACCTGTTGATGTGCCATTTACCACATCTTACTTAGAAGCCTCTCCAGCTACCTGATTCCTGTCTTTCACTCCCATTTCTATAAACAGAATCAGCAGGTTACATGGTGGGGCCTCCATTTGCATTTCACACTACCCCAAAACAGTCCCACAGAAAAAGAAATCATACTAAGGATCTATCTTGCTTAAGAAATGGTAGAAAATGCCATGCAGCCATTGTTTGGCCTTCTTAGAGGTTGAAAATATATGTCTTGGTCCTATTTGGGTATGGTGGTGCTTGTGTGGATTCTCGCTACGAGGGAACTTGAGTGGGGAGGATCACTTTGGTCCATGAGTTTGAGAGTAGCCTGGGTGATAAAATGAGATCCTATCTAAAACCAAATTCTCATTCCTTATCAAGAAGGATGGAAAATCTGTGGTTCAAATGAAGACCGAATGCAGGTTATTTAAGTTACCTGAAGAGCATTAGAGGTCCCTAGGTTGTAAAACTGGATGAAAGGGTTAGAGATTATACAAAAAAGAGAAAAGAAGCCTTTGGACTTGTTGAGGCAAAGTCAACACTGGTTCACCTCCATGTCTCTGTATAGGTTATGGCACTGAATTAGCCATGTATTTCCACCCTAGTTCTGATAAATACTGACCTTGTGCTGGTGGGGAGGAGACAGTACTGGATCAGTTTCCCAAATTAAAGTGTTTACACTAAGCATTGTGGTGAAGAATAACTAAGAAACAATGCAGGCTGCAGGGATGCCACACTCTGGTGGGGTAATACACACACACACACACACACACACACACACGTATGTGGAGACTATAATACACACACACACACTCACACGTATGTGGAGACTATAATACACACACACGCACACATATGTGGAGACTATAATACACACATACACACGCACACACACGTATGTGGAGACTATAATACACACACACATGCACGCACACACACACATATGTGGAGTCTATAATACACACACATATGTGGAGACTATAATACACACACACACACACACACACACACACGTATGGAGAGAGAAGGGATTTATTAGAATGAGGTACACACTTCAGCCCAGGCAATCCAGCAATAGCTGGCTGTGTACAAGGCTGGAAGTCTTAGCTGGAATCCTGAAGGAGAAGGTTCTAGCACCAGGGAAGGAATGGATGTGCTAGGGAGGGAAGGGTAACCAGGCAGAGAGCAAGTTTCCTCCGTCCATGTCCACATATGGGCTTTCAGCAGGTGCTGCCAGGTTAGAGGTCAGTTTTCCCAGCTCAAATGATCTGGCTTAGAAGTGGATCTTTCTCTACCCCACAGACAACTGCTCTACCACTCCCTGCCGAGGCCAACTCTATGCCATTGGCTCCCTGGCAGGCAAGAAGGCCATGGTGGTACAGTGCTATGACTCACACACCGATCTGTGGTCTCTGGTGGACTGTGGCCAGCTCCCACCCTGGTCCTTTGCACCCAACACTGTGACTTTGAATGGACTCATGTACTTTCTCAGGGATGACTCTGCAGAGGTGGATGTATACAACCCCACTATGATGACGAATGGGACAAGATCCCATCTATGAATCAGGTACAGGTCAGGGGCAGCCTGGCCATCCTGGGAGGCAAGCTTTATGTCTCTGGGGGGGTATGGCAACACCTTTGAACTCTCAGATGTGGTGGAGGCATATGACCCAGATACCCAGGCATGGAGTGTGGCTTCCAGAGCCCACCTTCTGGCATGGCAGTGTGAACATCTTCAGCCAGTTCATGCCACAGACACCGGCAGGGGGCCATGGCTTTGAGCTGAACAGTGACAGCAATGCTGTGGATGCAGGCCACCACAGGCTGCCACAGAAGCCCAAGGAGCTACACTAGCTCAGGCCTGGCCCAGGGGAGGACTTTGGTGCAAGGGGCCTGGCACCTGCAGGGGAGTGGCTCAAGGGTGCTTAGTGAGCCCCCTAGATGCACCGTGTGTAAAGGTTCCTGTGCATTCGGAGCCTATGTCACAGCTTCTGGGGACTAAGCTGGTGGTGACCACCATTGTGTATGTGCCTTCAGAAGTCACCTCCAGCTCGTAGCATCCAGCTCACTGTGCAGAGTAACTCTCCTCGCTGACCCCTCCTGGGCTTGTGTGCTCTCAGAGCAGAAGGTCCTGTAATGGCTAGAAAGTGGCATGGCTTGGAGCATTGGGGATCCAGGAAGACAAAGGCTACAGTGCAGTGCCAAACTCCCTATCCAGCACCAAGGGTCCTCCAGTGGTGCAGGTGGAGGGATGTTCACAGCACTGTCGGGGTCTCACCATACAGGAGCTAAGTACTAACACTGAGTTGGTGGGCTGTCACAGTGTGAGTCCAAGCGCTGTCCCCACAGCACTTGTTCTCGCCTGGCAAGGAGGCCTACCCTGGGACTCTTTCCTGGAAGATGGGGAGCAATGCTCACAGAGCTGGCTTGCTGTGGCTCCCTGGGAACCTCACTGACACTTGGCTAAGGGTCTGGGAGCAGAGACTCCTGCTTCTAAAGAGAGCCGAGTGGGGCAGCCCCGACAGTTGGCTGTAGGTTTGTAAAGCTTGTGGTTTGACTTCGAAAAGAAGCAGAGCTGGGAGCAGTGAGAGACAAGTTGGCTTTGTCTGACTTGAAGATGTGCAAGTTATCATTGGGAGAATTTTTCTGCAATGTGTGGAAACCCTTGGGATTTCTAGGATCAAAGGCCCAGTGGCAACTGGACCACAGCTTAGGGGACGCCCCTGGGTTTCTTTGTGACTTTGAGTGGTTTCATGGGTTTGGGACCTGAGACCCCTTTGTACCCAGTAGGGTTTGTTATCTTTCCAGGGAAGAGGCCGTTAGGAATTTTTGTTATAGACAAAGCCAAAGTTCAGAGTTGCCTTTTTCTAGTGAACTCAAGAGCGGGTGAGGCTCTAGGAACAAAAACCTCTGCCCTATCACATGCCTACTGCCCTCTTCTTGGCCAGCTGGCAGAGGAGGCCACCTTAATCCCCGGTACCCACTTGATTCCTGCTTGATGTCAACCCTGTTAGGTTTGAAAGCCAGGTTCTAGAAATGTTCTGTTGGGCACCTGACCAAACACAGTAGGTATGGGACAATGCTGTCCCAACCCAGGCCCTCTGGTGACCTAGGGTTCCCTTGGGGATGTGCCCGGTGGCTTGTTTCATTCTCTGGTGCAGCCAGCCCATCCCACTTCTTCTTTGTGCCTCTTCTCTGAACCTTAAAGAGCTGCCTCCCAGGGTCACCCGGAGATGTTGACGCTCTACTATGGGGTGCCTTGGAACAGCAGGGTGGGGTCCTGTGTGTGTGTGTGTGTGTGTGTGTGTGTGTGTGTGTGTGTGTATGAGGTAGTAATCTCAGTGCTGCAGATACTGTTGTTCAGTCCTCTTGGGGACATGGCTACCACTGTTAGGTCCTCTTGGGGACAGGCTGGGAAGCTTTCCAGACGAAGGGCTGCATTGCTGCACTCCTGCGACCTGTAGAAGTTACTGCATTGTAGTACACACTTGCACAGGGCCCCTCTGCCTGCCTGTGCCCTAGAGCTACTCAGGTTTCCATATCAGGACCCCACAAAAATTAAGGGACTTCCTGTGGACCCACTGGGAATCCAGGACTGCCCCTTTCTTGGCTTTACCTTTGCCACTAGCTCTGGGCTGTAACCCACCGCTTAATGTACATCTCTACACTAACAGGGATTGAAGCTGTGCCACCTGGGTATGGGACTGTCCCTGTCACAGGTATAAAGCTTTTATATGTTAGGACAAAATTGTTATGAGAAGTTCCGTGCCTGGTATTTGATGCTGATCGACAAGGCATTTTTCTTATATTTATGACTTTAGAGACTTATGAAGATCGCCTTCCTTAGGAGGGTGGCACTCAGTCACCAGTGGCTGGGCAGATTTGTATATTTATTTTTGCCTGTTCTGTAGCTTCTGTGTTCAGAATCCTAAGGTTTTAAGATGCTTCCCTAAATTTTGAAATAAAATGTTTCATATATATATAAAAAAGTGGGTCTTTCTATTTCAAATTAAGCAAAAATTTCTCATAGGTATGTCCCCAGTTTTGGACTCCAGATGTGGATGTACTCAAGATGACAACCAAGAATAGCCAACACAAAGAGAAGCCTTTGGGTCGTTTTATTTATGAAAGTGTTATGCTAGGCTACAGCTATCCTAGGGGAATCTGGGGAGTTTATCCTAACAGTGTGACTTATGGTGGTTTTGCTGAGGGGATGGGATCTGAGTAGCTGAGGTTAGTCTCATGAGTTTTCCATGCCTATGAGGCCCAAGCCCAGAAAAAAAACTTGAATGGTAAGGCTCAGGTGAGTTTTCCTTGTTTGTCACACAGGACTGCTGTGTGTGTGTGTGTGTGTGTGTGTGTGTGTGTGTGTGTGTGTGTGTGTGTAACTCCATTAGAAAAGAGACATCTAGAAACTTGTGTCTGTGGTTTTCCAAACTTTACCCCATGTATCTTTCTCTTTTACTAATTCCGATGTAGCTCTTTTGACTTTAATAAATAAAGTACTAGTATATCCCTTTCTGTGTCTTATGAATAAGGAATGCCAAACCTCAGGGCTGTTTAGTGGATTCCTGGCACAGAGCTATTGGGCCCTTTCCTCTCTATACTTTATCCAGAACAATACAGTACTTGGCGAGGAGCTCACTTCATCAAGCTCCTCTATTTGCATCCTTCATTCACTGCCAGTGTCTCTGGCCTTGCCTCTGTTTCTCTCTGTGTCTCTATCTCTCTGCATGTATCCATCCGTTCTGCATCTGCCTCTGCTCTCTTTTCCTCCTTTCCTCCATCTTTCTCTCTCTGCCTCTCTGCCTCCCTCCCTCCATCAATCTTTCTCTCCTCTCTGCCTCCCTTCCTCCACCCCTCTTTGCCTCCCTCTATCTTTTTATCTATGCTTCCATTCATCTCTCACCTCTCTGTCTGTCTCTGTCCCTCTGTGTCTGTCCTCCATCTGTCCATCTGTCTGTCAGTCTGTCCATCTATCTGTCCATCTGCCTGTCTGTCTCTGTCTCGTTTTCTGTCTCTCTCTCTCTGTTCTATTTTTCTACTCCAATTGCCCTTGGTTATATGTATCTGTCTGCCCCAATCATGTAGTGATTCTGACTGCAGCTGCTGTACCAGATATGGTGCCCTTACTTGAGCAAAGGTACAGCATGCAACTATTGTTCTAGGAAATGTCATTTTCTTGGTACCTGTTCATAAGAACCACCTGAAGCACTGTTTCACTCTGAAGATATTATAATGTCTGTGCTCATTAACCCATTAACCCTCTTCTCATTAAACAGTATACATTGCCCCATTCTATTATCCCCATTCTGTAGGTGAGGCTAACAAGACCCAATGAGAACAAGTACTTTATTCAAAGTTCAAATCAGTAGTGCTTGATATAGCCAACTTTAAACCTAGGCTTCTTGGGACACTCGTGTGCTTTTATTATAGCCCTTTACATTTCTTTTTAATTTTAAGAATAGACTTAGAGGGTCAGGCTTGGTGATGCATGCTTCTAATCCTCTTTTTCTCGCTTCCTTCTAAGCTTTAAACTGGAAGGTTATGAAACTCTTTGGGTATAAAGCATATGCACTGTTTTCATCTCTGAGTTCTTAGATCATAGTACCATGACTGATGCTTGGCCTCTCAGTAAGACTTTATTAAGTGAATAATCCCTTCCAACTTTGATCAAAACCTGCCCTCAGAAAGAATTTAAATCAGAAACTACACACGCACACACACACAGACACACACACAAACACACACATGCACACAGACACACACACAGACAGAGACAGAGACAGAGACAGAGAGAAAGACGGAGAGAAAAGGAGACAGACAGACAGACACATGTGCAGACACATGTGTATGGAGATCAAGGGTCAATCTCAGGAGCCATGCATCTTGTCTTTTGAGATTGAGCCTTTCACTAGAACCTGTGATTCACCAATTAAACTAGGCTGGCTGGCCAGGAAGCCTCAGGGAGCCTCCTGTCTCTTCCTTTCCACTGCTGGGATCACACATGTGTGCCAGCATGCCCAGATTTTTATTAGATGCTCGGCTGTTTATGTTGTATGGCAAGCACACTACAAACTGAACTGTCTCCCCAGTTCTCTAAAAGGGATTTTTTTACTATAAGAAATATACCAGACATATGGAGTGTTAATGTGGTGGGTCTGACCATGTTGCTTTTTATGCCCTAGACTGTTGTGCGGGAGGAAGAACTTTGGGCTAGAAAAGTGCTTGAGTACTCAAAGCTTAATGAGCTATCTGTGGGAACTTGGAAGGCAAGAATGTTGAGAGAAATGCAGACTGTAGAGGCTTGGCTTGTGAAATTTCAGAGGGAATAAAAGACTATCAGGACCATTTATGTGATATATATGAATTAAGCCTCTGTGGAAATGAAATCTTTGCTTTACTGGGACAATGGATACTGGTTAGCTGAACTGAGAAAATCAGCTGTGATTAAAAAGAGAACAGCATCACTGAGGTGAAATATTTGGGGAAACATCTCCTCAGGGTGAGCATACACAAGGTATGATTTTGGGTCAAGGAAGCACATGTTCATTTCAAGCTGGCAGCAGAGATTGGTAAATAATGTATGAGAGTCTCTCACATGGTACTAGTTTTGAAGACATGAAGAGGTCATAGAGAGAAACAGGCTCGGCACTCTGTGGCAGGTTCAGAGTCTTCACGAAGAGAAGTCAACATAGGCCATTGATAAAGGTGTAGTTTTAGTTGTTGTAGACACCCCAGGACTGAAAGGGTCACGGAGAAAAGCTGAGGCTTGCCAACATGTAATATGGTTGGCCTGTAGAGAGGACAAAAGGCCATTGGTGAAGGTGACTCCTCAGCTGTAGTGGAGACACCAACCCGTTGGAGATGCCAGGACTATAGGATGACCATCAAGGACAGTGACAAGTGTGGAGTGGAGCAGGCTTGAACCTACCTGATAAGCTGTGTGTGTTGTGGATGAAGAGCTAGAGAGGTAGAGCTACCTAAACCGTGTGGAGCCCTGAAGATTATGAGTGAGTTCCAGATGTTGACACTGAGCTATTTATACTGCTGGATTTTGGTTTTGCTTTGCTTTGATTTATAACTTTGTCTCAGTTCTTTCCTCTTGGAATAAGAAAATATATAACTTATTTTTTTTTCAGTTTGCAGGAGCTCACAGTTAAGAGTCTTTGGACTTTTACAGTATTACAAAATTTAAAGACTGTTGGACTTTTAAAGTTGAGCTGTAAGGTTGGAGAGATGGCTCAGTGGTTAAGAACAGTTTCCTTCCAGATTTCCTGAGTTCAATTCCTAGTAACCACTTGGCAGCTCCCAGTCTGATGCTTTTTTCTGGTCTGTAGTCATACATGCAGACAAATCACCTGTATACATAAAAGAAAAATTTAAAAATAAAGTTGAATTGTATTTTGTATTGTGATATTAACATGAGATTTCTGGTGACAAGGAAGGGTTATAGCTCAATCGTGATATATTTGTGTGTCAAGTTGATAGGGAGTACAGTGTCCAGGTTAGTTTTGTTGTTGACTTGATACATCTAGAAAGAGGGACTCTCAACTTAAGAGTTGAGATTCTTGGATTGGACTCTGGGACGTTTTCTTAATGGATAATTTGTGCAGGAGGGTCCAGCCCACTGTGGGTGGTCCCAACCCTAGGTAGATGGTCCTGGGTTGTATAAAAATTCAAGCTAAGGAAACCATGTGGAGCAAGTCAATAAGCAATGTTCCTCCATGGCCCTGCCTCCAGGTTCATGCCTTGAGCTCCTGCTCTGATATCCCTTCATAATGGACTACAAGCTGTAAAGTGAAATAAATCCTTTCCTCCCCAAGTTGCTTTTGGTCATGGACTTTTTATCACAGCAATAGAAATTAAAGTAGAATGGAAATGCAAAGGAAAGCAAAGGTTCTGAATTTACCGTGCTGTGTAGTCCTTAAAATATTCCTTGAAATCATGCATTATACTCATGAGACTTTGTCTCTTTTGTTTGGACCTTCATCAATATTCAGCCATCATAACTAATGGACGGAGATAGAAGTCACCAAGTTAGTTTGCCTAAAAGCATGGGAAAATGAAAAAAGATATATAAAGGTGAATTTTGACTAGCTGCCCAGAAGTATACATTTAGCAGGAGTGCAATGGTTAAAAGGTATTTTAACTGTTACAAAAGGTGTCTGGAAAGCATGCTGTTGCTGCTATAGTTAGTGGTGGAACCTGGGAGAATGGAGCCAATAAATGAGGCAGACTAAAGTCTCATGCAATTTATTCAGAGCATCGGACAATTTATACTTCTGAGGGTTAAGAATAGTCGCCTGGACACAAGGACAATCACATGGAAAAACATGTTTTTCATTTTAGTTTTACATGGAAATGTCAGTGTTTTTAAAAAGAAAATTCACAAAGTTGTGTAATCATCAGTACTATTTAATTCTAGAAAGTTTTTTTATCATGTACAAATGAAAGCCTATAGCCATTTATAATCACAACCTATTTATTACCCATCCTCAAACCAGTTCTTGGCCATAGTGAATCTATTTTCTGTCGTTATGGGTTTAATCTGAATATTTCAAATAAACAGAAGAAATTTTTTTTGGCTTTTTGTATCTGGCATTTTTAGCTTTATATACTGATTTCCTTCCTTCCTTGCTTGCTAACTTCTATATATATTTTTTGAAACAGGGTCATGAAATACAGTTAAGACTGATATTGAAGTCACTATGGTAGGTGAGTATGGGCTTACCCTTGCATTCTCTTGCCTCAGCTTTCCAAGTGCTGAGAATACACATGGTCACCGCTGTGCCCAGCTTTGTATAATGCTTTCAACTTACAGCCATGTTGTATTACATGTTAGTATATCATTCTTTATTAAAATTGAAGAATATTCTACTAAATTGCAATTTTATGTCAAATATTCTTCTACTTATTATCTTTCATTTGGTCAATCATAATTGTACACATTTATGGGGTACCATGTGATGCTTTAATCTGTGGATAGAATGTAAAATGTTTAAATCAGTCTAACATCATTAAAATTGTGGCTTAATCATAATTGCCAATGATTTTACTACTTACCTTTTTTTTGTTTTTGTTTTTCGAGACAGGGTTTCTCTGTGTAGCTCTGGCTGTCCTGGAACTCACTCTGTAGACCAGGCTGGCCTAGAACTCAGAAATCCACCTGCTTCTGCCTCCTGAGTGCTGGGATTAAAGGTGTGTGCCACCACGCCCGGCTACTTACCTATTTTTTATGAGGTAACATTATAAATTAGTATATTTTGAAACATATAAGACCTTGTATAGACTGTAGTCAGTAATTTGTTTCTCTTGTTCTAGAACTTAGTACTCTTTGTCAACAACTTCCCATGTCCTCTTCTTTTTAGGTTAGAGCTATTGTACTGGCTATTAAGCTGTATCTCATTTGTGGTTATACAGGTGTGTGTGTGTGTGTGTGTGTGTGTATAGTTACATTTGTGAGTGTGTTATTCTGTGTAACTGTATATGAGGATGTGCACAAGTGTGTGTACCTGTGCATGTATATGTGCTTGTGTGTGTGTGAATGTATGTGTGTGTATGTGCATGTGTGTGTGGTTCTGCGTAGGTATGTGTATGTTCATGTGTGTGCATATGTGTATGTGTGTGCATTTGTGTGCATGTTTGTATGTATGTATGTTTTTGTGCATGTGAATGTATGTGGTTCTGTGTGGATTTATATGTGGTTGTTTGTGTGTGTGGCTGTATGGTTGTGTGTGCAAGTGTGGTTGTGTATGTATGTATATATATATATATATATATATATATATATATATATATATATATATGTGTGTGTGTGCCTGTGCCTGTGTGGTTGTATGTACATGTGTGTGTGGTTGTATGTAAATGTGTATATGCATGTGTTCATGTATATGCATATGTGTATATGTGTGTATATGCATGTGTGCATTATGTGTGGGTATGTGGGTGTATGTATTCATGTGTGTGCATATGTGTATGTGTGTGCATTTGTGTGCATGTTTGTATGTATGTATGGTTTTTGTGCATGTGAATGTATGTTATTCTGTGTGGATTTATATGTGGTTGTTTGTGTGTGTGGCTGTATGGTTATGTGTGCAAGTGTGGTTGTGTGTTTGCTAAAGATAAAGTACAGGATCTTGAGCATGCTTGTCAAGCAATCTACTACCAAGCTAAATCCTCAGCTCACTTTGGTTTTGATTTATATTTCTCCAATGACTACTAATGCCAGATATTTTTTGAGGTGTCTGTTGTATATCTTTTTTGAAGAAATATTCATTCTTGTCCTTGTCTCTCATAACCTCTGCTGCAACCTGTCTGGCAGGTAAACTCCCACCTGTGCTGTGTGGCTTAAGACTCCACAGTTAGCTCAGAATTACTAGGACTTTGCATTAGTGACTGAAAAGTTCCATAGTTCTTGCCTCACTTTAAGACTCAGAAATGATTTGAGAAGAACAAACCTGTTGACACAGCCAATCACGTAGCATGCCTGGGTTTGCGTGGCTAGCTGCCTTCAATTTCCTTAGGTCAGTGGCCTCTAATAAGGATACACTTGAAGGCATCCCCCAACCCCATTTATAAAGCTTTCTGTCTATTCCCTGCCTGTCATTGTCTGCTAAATGCAAGTGATGGTGTCTGTCTTCCTTGTTACATATAGCAACAAAGAGCTGAACAAAGAGCCTATTTGCTCTCATTTGGGTGGGATCGGTTATTTCCACAGTGGGCAAACTTCTCACTTAGCTAGGCACAAACTTCTCACTTAAGTATACTGTTCACTTAAGTTCAAATTTGTTAGCAGGACTGTATCCCAACTACTGAATAGTCAAGATGTGCTTAACTGGAGCCCTGTGCATTTGTCAAACTGTAGGCCAGCACAGACTTCTCAGACAGAGGTGTTATAGTGACTTTCCTAGCACCAGACAGCTGGATAACTCAGCTCAGCTGAACCCTCTGGCTCACAAAGTGCCAATGAAAGCACACTGCTGTTTGGCTGTGCTGTATTCTTGCAGCAGGCGAGCTCTTATCCTCGGATCAATACGTGCTTTCTTTCACCTTTATCAAGCTGGGGGACTTGAAAAGTATTGTTTGGGTTTTAGCTGCACACAACACAATGCATTTCGTTCTAAAAGCCCTTTTTGCTCCTTGCAAGTTAATTAAAGGCACTTCAATGGTCTCTGCTGCCAGTTTCCTCTGATCTTCATTGGAGTTGTGTTAATTTAGGCCCCAGGGCCTCTGGAGATTTGTGCAGGCTTCAATTCTGATTTATTTCTGTCTTGACCAGATGGCTCCAGGTTCCTGGGATTGTACCAATGACTTTTGGATTATACTGTTTATCTTTCCCAGTGGCCAAGGTTAGGGCTCATTCTTATGAGATACCTTTGTCAGCAACATAAGCCATTTACCTCCACTGCTGCTTGAACATCATAACCAAAGCTATTAGATGTGATAGATGTTTTTCTAAACTCTGTGACATGACCTGGTCGAAGGTTGGTTTGTTTTTCCACCTTTTAGAAGCCATGGTCATCGGAAAGGCAGTAGGGAACAAGACTGAACAGAGGAAGGGAACCTTCAGGAGCTCTGAAAAGCCTCCCTGAGCTCCCACTCTACTTTTTAAGGGAATGGCCATAAAAATATAAACAGAATATCTTTAGTATGGTTAATAAACATTCAAAGGGACATATGATGCTTGAAGAAATAATACATCAATACCAACAACAGTGGGATTTCACTGTGAGACTATGGAATTAAGTTCACACGAAGGGTACACTCAGTTCATGTCAAAATGGCGCCTATGCGTTCTGACACAAGCAACTCTCATGGTCGTCGAGACTAGAGCATAATATTCCCGGGGTAGTGGGGTTTGAAGCCCTACTCTACAGAGGCCTGTGATATTTGGGCTTAGGCATATAGGGATGAGAGAGGTCCCCCCGGTCCCCTTCATTCTCATGTATGTACTTTAGGCTGGATCTACAGAACAAATTACTACAAGCATGATCAACAAGAGGAAGACAGTATCTGTACATGTGCTCTCAATACATGCGCCATTCAAAGAAATGAGCGAAGCTGGATGCTTTTCTTTGTAGACAAAGAACAACAGTTCTGAAGAAGTGAGGGGATGAATGGCTTCCTGGATGAGGGTAGGTGCATTCTAAGGATGTCACTAGAGGCTGATGGAATAGTGTGAGAGCTGGTGGACCATAAGGGCAACACCAGTGAGATTATTTATTTAGGTTCATTATGGCCCCAGCTACACATGTTGGTGACTAAGGCTATTTTCTCACCTTAAAAGGGGAGGGTGCTCTTTTGGAATTAATCTTGATGTTTTCCTGAAGGCAGTAAAAGTTGAAGCCAAATGTCTCTCTTGACAGTTATGGAAATCAAGTGATTTGGGCATAAAATAATCACTCTATTAGCCTGCAAGTTTGGCACATTTTGAGATGGCTTCCTTAATTTTTTTCACACATGCATGCACATTCATATATACATATCAACACACATAATCCAGAAATGAAAAATTATAATTTTTTAGGGATTTCAGTCACTCAAACAAACAGACAAACAAACAAACAAACAAACAAAAAGAAAACAAAACAAAGACCCCCTATCACTACTGTGAAGAGTCCCAGTAGGCTGCAATAGCAGGGGGTACTAATTGACCTTTACTTTGGAGAACTCAAATCAAGAATTTATTCTGTTTCCCCTTCCCAGGGAGATCCTTGGGTCCCATCTTTTTTTCCCAAGGCCAGTATGTTTATTTTTTATTTTTATTTTTGACTTGAGATTGCATTACATTAATTTCCATGCCAAAAAACTCTAAGAGCCTGATTCCAACTGGCCAAAATCCAACCTACGAGTCTGGACATTCAAGACCAAAACAGCCACCGTTGCTTACTTGATTCTCCCATTAGCAAACATCATTGGTGTCATCTAGGTCAGCAGGCCTGTCCATGACTTAGGCACCTTGGGTCCCATCTTAAGCCCTCTCTGTCACTTGGCTTCTCTGGGTCTGTGGATTGTAGCATGGACATCTTTTACTTTCCAGCTAATATCCACTTATAAGTGAGTATATATCACTTTTATTTTAAAAAGTATTTAGCAAAGGATAAAGTAATTTCATCTTCACAATGTAAAAAAAAAAGACTTCAACATACTTGACTTCTATGAGTCAGGGACAATAGTCTACCTAATTAGAAATTACTTCTAAAATTTTAATGCAAGTATCTATAAAAGAATGAATCTTCAAAAAATAACGTATGAAAAAAAAAGAATTTATGAGGCTAGGGATGTGGCTCAGAGCCTTGATCCCATCCTCAGCATATCCTCCTCTTCCAGAGTTCCTAACATCTGGGATCTAGTTAGTCTACTATGTGCCTGATTTTGGCTGGGTGTCAAAAGCTAATAAAGCTTATCTCTTAGGCCAATTGTAAGGTTTTGCCTACAATGTAATCCTGCACTCCCTATGGAGGTTCACAGTGCAGGTAAAACATGCAGTCTAGTGGTAGGCACATGAGCCTGGCAGCATCCCTTGCTTGCATGATCTGCATCTTGAAAATTGAGAACTGGGGCAGTGGGCCAATGTATTTGTGTATCTAACATACCAAGGTTATTTGGGGTGGATATTCTTTCTTTTTTTATTAGATATTTTCTTCATTTACATTTCAAATGCTATCCCCAAAGTTCCCTATACCCTCCCCGTGCCCTGCTCCCCTACCCACCCACTCCCACTTCTTGGCCCTGGCCTTCCCCTGTATGGGGCATATATAGTTTGTAAGACCAAGGGGCCTCTCTTTCCAATGATGGACGAATAGGCCATCTTCTGCTACATATGTAGCTAGAGACACAAGCTCTGGGGGTACTGGTTAGTTCATATTGTTGTTTGGGGTGGGTATTTTCTAGAACTAGACTCGGAGCTCCGCTGAGGCAGCAGAAGGCAGCCAAAGGGTTCTAAGTATCCGATAGGTGATAGGTCTGCCTCTATTCCTCTCCACCTTCAGGCATCTCACATTTCTTATCTCACATTCACCCTGTTCTGCTCTTCTGTAGCATGTTCAGATGGGGAAGTCCCACCCAAGTAGTATTCTACATGTATTGCTTTATGCATCACTATGACCATCAGTATATCTATCTAGTTCCTTAAGGTGACAGATTTCATCCGGCCTTTCCCTGTTTTATATTTTTGATGATTTTATACAAAACCAGACTAGATCAGTGGATTTTAAAAAAAAAGTTAATTTTATTTTGTGTGTATGGATGTTTTTTCTGCATATATGCATGCATACTATGTGCATGCCTAGTACCTGTCTGTGCAGTTCAGGAGAGGACTTCAGATCCCTTGGAACTGGAGTTACAGATGGTTGTGAGCCACCATGTGGGTGCCGGGAATCAAACTCAGGACTTCTACAAGAGCAACAAGTGCTGAACTATCCCTCCAGTCCCCTCACTTAGAAACAATTTTATGTATATAGATGTTTTGTCTCTAACTATGTCTGTGTACCAGAGGCTTGGCTGGTTCCTATGAAGGCTAGATGAGGGCATTGGACCACATTGGAATGGAGTTACAGACAATTGTGAACCATATGGATTTTGTGGATTGAATGTGACTCTCCTACAAGAGCAGTCAGTGGTCTCAACTGCCGAGCCATCTCTCCAGCTCCTGGATTTCATTATTAAAATGATAGATGAGGAGGAAACTTACGGATATTTGGAAATGGTTAATTTTGCTTTCCTTTGGTTGGTCAACTGGCAACTGCAAAGGGCCAAGTAAGCTGTTTTACTTGGGCATCATTTCAGATCAAAAAAGAAAAGAAAACATGGTGTGTGTGTGTGTGTGTGTGTGTGTTCTCTATAAAACCTTTGCAGTTTAACTCTGAGCAGGGCATACCAGGCAGTCTGTGGACTCTGTCTGTCACTACCTTTACTTAGCACCTATACCAGATCTGCACCATCTTTTTCCCCAGAAAATGTCAATCACTGCCTCTCAGCCTCTGAGTGAGCAAGCTTGCCTATGATGGCTTCACTTTCCTTCAGATTCTGATCAGGAGTTTACCTCTCATGGGATTGTGGCTGTGCAGTAAGATACTACCTGCATGATAGGTAGTGGAAGAGGAAAAAAAATCTAAGGAAAACCATAATAATAAGAAACAGTAGAACCCACTTCACATCCAATTCCTTAGTTTTCCTAGACCCAACAAGGAAAACAAGTTATTGACTTAGCTTGGTCAATATTAAATAAGAACGTAGCTTGAAACTTAATTGATTGACTGATTGGCTGTCCCACTTCTACTGATCTATTTACTCAGGGATATAAAGATGTGTGATCCATTACCCAGACATCACTTTGGTTGGTGAACAAATAAATATTCTGATGGTTTTATGCTTGTTTGTTGTGCTTCTAATGCTTAAGCTATTCCATCTGTGATTTGAGCCAACGTCTGATATAAATTATGAACAACATAATCTAATTCAGAAACTTCTAGTCAGACTCTAAATCCTCTCACAAATCTATGAGTACAGTGTAAAATAAAACAATCAAATTATAAATTAAAGCAGGGAAAGGTTTGTATTGAATATTTTAAAAGGCCAAATGGATATACATTGTACAGTATAGTTTAACAGGTAATATATTTGGTGGGTGCCCACTGAGAAGAGCCACAGATGGGTTATGGTAGTTAGCACCCCATGGCTTGGATTAATTTGTCTGATTGTGAAGTTAAACAATCATACTCAGATGGTCCCCAGTTTATGATGATAGGAATTTAATACTCAGTAGAAGCTGTACTGCAAATTTTGATCTTCTTCTTAGGCTAATAATATGCAAGAATTCATGGTACTGGGAAGTGATAGTGAGTCCCAGCTGGTCAGTCACCAGACCACAGAGGGGAAGAGCAACTACAGTATAAAACACTGTATTGCAAAGGTTTTGGATATTTGTATTTAGTATATTTATATTCCACGATAGCTACAAAATGCTTACCTGTGTGTGCATAGGACATAATCAGCACCTTACTATAAAACAGGGTTGGTTGATTTTCCAAACTGTAAAGCAAACATGTTTTAAGAATGTGTATGCTAGGCTAGGCTGAGGTATGACGTTCATTATTAAATTTATATGTGTAAGATCTGTCTATGTACCCTGAAACTTGCTATGTGGCCCAGGCTGGCCTTGAGTTTATAATCTCCTGCCAGCTTCCTGAATGAGGGGATTACAGGCAGGAGGCATCATGCTTGTTTGACTTAGGATTTCTGCATCTTTTGATGGGCTGATGGCTTTTCTGTAGCTTTGTGAGAAATAATGATAGCTTTTATTATTAGCTCTATGTCCTGTGAAATTTGGCATCATTTTGGTTTATAGAGATGGCTATAAAATTATTACCAGAACATCTGGGGCTGGATGCAAAATCCAACAGTTGGAAAGACTGCTACTGTTATAGTTGTTTGAAGATAATGGATTCAGAGTTTCTGGAAATCAAAGTATTTGAGGAACCTGAAAAAAGCAAAGTTTAGAGTTAGAATTTTAACTAACTCTTTAGTATTTTAGGGGGTTATATGGTAGTTCTTATTTATTTTTATTTTTCTTTATTTTTGACAGTTTCATATGTATGAAATAAATATTAAATATATGACATATATGAAATACAGGTAAAATGTATGTGTGAAATATATATTTTGAGGTGTATACACAATGCGTTATGGTTATAGCTATACCCATTATCCTCCAGTGTTCACCTTCCTTTCTCTTTGAAGCCTTTCTTCTTCACCTCATGCCCTAGTGGTCACACTATTAAGGAAAATTACACACCTTCCTCCAGCAACCGTTAACACTCATTAGGGCCTCACTGACAGCTCTTCTATCTATGATAGACATTTGGAAGGTCCAATCTTATGCACGGGTGAGACAGTAATGTCATGTCTGGACAGCAGAGTTTCATTATGTTCTTTCCTATCCTTTGGCTCATAAGTTCTTTATGATTTCCTTTCAGGGATGTTCCCTGGTTGATGGTGTGAATGGGGGTAGTGGTGGTATAGAAATATAGCTGTCCTATTTAAAGCCTACTGTCATTAGTCACTTATTCTCAGTCCCTTTATTGACTGTTTCATTTTGCAAGAGAAGCTTCTTTGGGCCAGGCTGAGAGCTGTAGTAGTCTATGGCTTCTCATTAGGTTCACAGTATTAGGTATGTAATCCCTCCTACAAAGTGGGTCTTAAATACAATCACAAAGTAGTGGGCTATCTCCAAAAATAATTTTGCCATTATTACACTGTTGAGCATATCTTACCTGCTGGGTCAGTGTTGGAGCAACACATAGCCCACAGCTGGGTGAGACTTGATGATTTTTCTCCCCCAGAAGCCTACATAGATCCTTGAGGCATTATGAATGCTGGCTCAGTACCATCTCCATTTATTCTCTGAACTGCAATAGGTCTTACCATTTAATTATGGTTGACCATGGCAATAGCCTGTATCCTTTGGGTTGCGGAAGAGGGGGGTCATCTGAGACCTGTATGGTCTATTCAAAGCTTTTTTTAAACCTTTAAATTTAAGTTTTTAATTAGAGTTTTCACTGTATAAAGAAGTAGGTTTATTTATTTATTCATTCATTTTATTTTTTTAAAGTCCAGTCGTTACTTTTCCTGTCCTGCTCTCCCATAGTTCCTCATCCCATTCCTCCTCCCCCATCTTCAAGAGGATGTCCGCCCTCTGCCAGGCCTCCCCACTCCCTGGGGCTCAAGTATCTTGAGGGTTAGGCATGCCTTCTCCCACTGAGGCCAGACCAGTCATCCCTCTGCTGTATATGTGTCTGGGGCCTTCGACCGCTCATGTATGCCGCCTGGTTGGTGGCTCAGTGTCTGAAAGATCTCAGGGGTCAGGGTTAGCTGAGACTGCTGGTCTTCCTATAGGGTTGCCCTCCACCTCAGCTTCTTCCAGCCTTTCCCTAATTCAACCACTGAGGTCCCCAAGTTCAGTCCATCGATTGGGTGTAAGTATCTGCATCTGTCTTAATCAGCTATTGGTAGGGCATCACAGAAGACAGCCATGCTAGGCTCCTGTCTGTAAGCACACCATAACATCAGTAATAGTTTCAGGACTTGGAGCATCCCCTTGAGATGGATTCCACGTTGGTCTGGTTACTGGACCTCCTTTCCCACAGTCTCTTCTCCATTTTTATCCCTGCAGTTCTTTCAGACAGGAACAATTCTGGGTCAGACTTTTTGACTGTGGGATGGCAACCCCATCCCTCTACTTGATGCCATGTCTTTCTACTGGAGGTGGACTCTACAAGTTCCCTCTCCCCACTGTAGGGCAATTCATATAAGGTCCCTGCTTTTGAGTCCTGATAGACTCTCACCTCCCAGGTCTCTGGTACATTCTAGAGGGACTTCCCATCTCCTACCTCCTGAGGTTGCGTATTTCCATTCATTCTGCTGGACCTCAGGGCTTCTCTCCTGTCTCTCCCCCATAGCTGATCATGCTCCCCATTTCCATTACCTCTTCCCTTTCCCACCCAGGTCCCTCCCTCCCTCTGCCTCCCATTATTGTTTTCTTCTCCCTCCCAAGTGGGATTACGACATCCTCACTTGGGCCCTTCTGCTTGTTAACCTTCTTGAGTTCTGTAGATTGTATCTTGGGTACTCTGTACTTTTTTTGGCTAATATTCACTTATTAGTGAGTGCATACCATGCATGCCATTTTGGGTCTGAGTTACCTCACTCAGGATGATATTTTCTAGCTCCATTCATTTGCCTGCAAAACTCAGGATGTTCTTATTCTTAATACCTGAGTAGTACTCCATTATGTTAATGAACCACATTTTCTGTATCTCTTCTTTTTTTGTGGGACATCTGGGTTGTTTCCAGCTTCTGGCTATCATGAATAAGACTACTATTAATAAAGTGGAACACATGCCCCTGTAACATGGTGGGACATCTTTTGGGTATATGCCCTAGAGTGGTATAGCTGGGTCTTCAGGTAGATCTATTTCCAATTTTCTGAGGAACTGCCAGACTGATTTCCAGAGTGGTTGCAACAGTTTGCAATCCCATCAGCAATGGAGGGAGTGTGTTCCTATTTCTCCACACCCTTGCCAGCATGTGGTGTCACCTGAGTTTTTGGTCTTAGACATTCTGATTGGTATAAGGTAGAATCTCAGGGTCATTTTGATTTGTTTCCCTGATGCCTAAGGACTTTGAACATTTCTTAAGTTCTTCTTGGCTCTTTGAGATTCCTCTGTTATGAATTCTCTGTTTAGCTCTATTTTTTGATTGGGTTTGGTGTTTTGGAGTTTAGCTTCTTGAGTTCTTTATATATTTTGGATATTAGCCCTCTGTCAGATGTGGGGTTAGTGAAGATATTTTTCTAATGCTTTTCAGTTTCATGAGACCCCATTTATCAATTGTTCATATTAGAGCCTGAGCCATTCTATTTAGTTCTGAGTTCTGTTTAGGAAAATTTCCCTCATGACAATAAGTTCAAGACTTTCCCACTTTCTCTTCTATTAGATTCAGTGTATCTGGTTTTATGTTGATGTCCTTGATCCACTTGGACTTGAGCTTTGTGCAGGTGACAAATATGGATCTATTTTCATTTTTCTACATACTGACTGCCAGTTAGACCAGCACCATTTATTGAAGATGCTTTTTTTTTTTTACCATTGTATATTTTTGGCTTCTTTGCCAAAGATTAAGTGTCCACAAGTGTGTTGTTTTATTTCTGGGTCTTCAATTCTATTTCATTGACCAACCTGTCTGTCTCTGGACCAATACCATGCAGTTTTTTTAATCACTATTGCTATGTAGCCAACAAAAACAGCAACAAAATAACATGAATTAACAAACACATGTCATTGTTATCTCTCAACATCAATGGTATCAATTTCTCAGTAAAAAAAAATAACAACTTACAGTATGTAAGCAAAAACAGGATTCATCCTTCTTTGGCACCCGTGAAACACACCTTAACATCAAAGATAGACATCATCTCAGGGTAAAAGTATGGGAAAATGTCCCAAGAAAACAGACATAAGAAGCATTTTTATTGTGTAAAATGGTGTAGCCATTTTACTATTTGAAAAAATAGACTTCAAACCAAAACTCATCAGAGCAGATAGAGAAGGACACTACATACTCATCAAAGGAAAATTCTACCAAGAGCACATTGCAATCCTTAACATTTATGCCCCAAATAAAAGGGCACCCAAGTTTGTAAAAGAAACTACTATAGCTTAAATCACATATCAACCCTCAAACAGAGATAGTGAGAGACTATAATACTGCACTCTCACCAATAGACAGGCCATCCAGACAAAAACTCAACAGGGAAATGTTGGAGCTAACAGATATTATACGTCAAATAGACCTAACAGATGTTTACAGAACACTTCACCCAAACACCCAAAGACTTTCTTCTCAGCATTTCATGGAACCTTCTCCAAAAGTGACACAAAGCAATTCTCGACTAATACAAGAAAATTGAAATAACTCTCAAGATCCTATCTGACCATCACAATTAATATTGGATATCAACAACAAAAGAAACAACAGAAAGCTTACAAACTCAAGGAAACTGAACAAGTCTCAACTGAATGAAAAATGGGTCACAACAGAAATAAAGAAATTAAAGACTTTCTGGAATTGAATGAAAATGAATACACATCATATCCAAACTTATGAGGCCCTGGTGAAATAGAAGAGCCAGCAGGAGCACTCAGAGCTTCCAGTCTGGATGCAAAGCCTAGGTCATCGTAGACATCTCCAAAGACCAGCCTGATGAGCAAAGGCAGGGCCAGTGCAGGCCAGAGAAGCTTCGTCTCCACAGCTAAGTGTTTGTCTGTTTCCTTATTAATAAATTGTCCCTTGTTTGAGAAAAAAATTTCCTTATCCTCCCCCCCCTCAAAAGCCCAGGGCCAGACTGGTTTGCACAGAATACTACCAGATTTTCAATGAAGAGTTAATTTTAATACTCCCCAAATTATTCCACAAAATAGAAACAGAAGGAACATTGTCCAATTTGTTTTGTGAGGTCACAGTTACCCTCATTTCCAAAACACATGACTCAACCAAAACAAAAACAAACAAACAAACAAAACAAAACAAAACAAACCCTATATGATCATCTCATTAGATGCAGAAAAAGCCTTTGACAAAAATCTAACACCTCTTTATAGTAAAAGTCCCGGAGAGATTAGGGATACAAGGGACATGCCTCAACATAATAAAGGCAGTTTACAGTAAGCTCATAGCCAACATCAACTTAAGTAGGGGGAAACTCAAAGGAATTCCACTAAAATCAGGAACAAGACAAGGTTGTCCACTTTCTCTCAATATCTATTCAATATGGTACTTGAAGTCTTAGCTAGAATGATAAGACAACTGAAGGAGATGAAGGGGATACAAATAGGAAAGGGAGAAGTAAAGGCATCTCTATTTGCAGATGATATAATAGTATACCTAAGTGATCTGAAAATTTCCATCTGGGATCTCCTACAGCTGACAGACACCTTCAGCAATGTAGTTGGGCACAAAATTAACTCACAAAAATCAGTAGCCCTCCTATATGCAAATGAGAAATGGACTGAGAAAGAAACCAGGGAAACAACACCTTTCAAAATATCATCAAATAATATAAAATATCTTGGGGTAACTCTAACCAAGCAAGTTAAACACTCTATGACAAAAACTTCAAGATGCTGAAGAAAGAATCTGAAGAAGATCTCAGAAGTTGAAAAGATCCCCAATGCTCATGGATTGGTAGGATTAATACAGTAAAAATGACCATCCTGTCAAAAGCAATCTACAGATTCAGTGCAATTCCCATCAAACTTCCAACAAAATTCTTCAAGACTTTGAAAGAACAATATTCCACTTCATATGGAAAAATAACAAACCAGGATAGCTAAAAAATATTTCTGAATAATAAAAGAACTGCTGCAGGTATCACTGCCCTCAATTTCAAGTTGTACTACAGAGTACATAGTAAGAAAAACAGCATTCCATTAGTATAAAAACAGACAGGCTGATCAATGGAATTGAATTGAAGACCTAGACATAAATCCACACAGCTATGGACACCTAATTTATGATAAAGAATTCAGAAGCACACACTGGAAAAAAAAGACAGTATCTTCAACAAGTAGTGCTATTCAAACTGGGTGGCGGTATATAGAAGACTCTAAATAGATCCATACTTATCATTTCACACAAAGCTCAACTTCAAATGGATCAAAGACCCATATAACCAGATACACTGAACCCGATAGAAGGTCAAACTCATTGGCATAGGAGAAAAATTATTAAACAGAACACCATTAGTGCAGGGACAAAGATTAAAAAATTAATAAATGGAAACCTATGAAACACGCCCTTCTGCATAGCAAAGGACACTGTCATTTGGACAAAGTAGCAGCCTACAGAATGGGATAAGACTTCGACCAATTACACATCTGATATAGGCCTATTACTGAAAATATATAAAGAACTAAAAAAAAAAAAAAAAAACCCAAACCCCAAACCTAGATATCAAGAAAACAAATATCCCAATTTAAACAAAGAATTCTCAAGAGAGGAAACTCAAATGCCTGAGAAACAAAGAAACCTTTAACATCCTTAGCCACCAGGGAAATGCGAATCAAAACTACTTCGAGATTTCATCTTATATCTGTCAGAATGACCAAGATCAAGTGACATAAGTACCAGTTCATGCTGGAGAGAATGTGGAACAAGGGGAACACTCCTCCATTGCTGGTGGGAGTGCACACTTGTACAGCCAATGTGGAAATCAGTGTGGTAGTTCTTTCGGGAAGCTGGGAATTGATCCACGTCAAGATCCAGCTATACTACTCTTGGGCATATACTCAAAGGATACTTCATCCTACCACAAGGATACTTGCTCATCCAAGTTTATTGCTGCTCTATTCATAATAGCCAGAAATTTGAAATATCCTAGATGTCCCTCAATAGAACATAGATAAAGAAAATGTGGTACATTTACACAATGGAGTACTACTCAGCTGTTAATAAAATGTCATCATGAAATTCATAGGTAAATGGATGGAACTAGAAAAAAAATCATCTTGAGTGAGATGACCTAAACCCAGAGAGACAATTATGGTATGTACTCACTTATATGTGGCTATTAGCTGTTAAGTCAATGATAACCAAACTATAATCAGTAAACCCACAGAGGTTAGGTGTAGAGTAAAGGACTAGGGTTACAGACAGACTTCTTTAGGAATGGAACTAGAATAGATAATTGTAGGGGGGATATTCCCTAATTATGGATGGATGCTGGGGTAGGAACAGGAGGATCAAGTGCGAGGGAAAGAGGAAAGGGGGAGTAAGAGCGAATATGGGAAAAGACAGCTGCAATTAAGCACCATTTGAGAGATAGTATAGGAATCTAAAATAGTAGTTCCCTAAAATACATACATATATGAAGACTAAAGGAGGTCACCTAAAAATGGGGAAGACAAAGTTACCAGATGAAGCTTCCAGTACCGGGAATGGGTTACCTCTAATTTAGTTGTTGACCAAAGGGGCCCCATGAGAATTCCCAAATAACCCAGGATGTTGCCTAGACTATCGGTTGCCCTCTCCAAACTGGCAGCAAGGTCCCATTGCTGAAGACAAAACCTACATAATCTACTGAACTTGAACTTGAGTCGGTACATTCTAGCGTCTTTGGTACAGGAGGGTACTCCGCGTGTGGCAAGAAAGAAAAAAAAAAGAAATATAAACACCAAGTCAGTCACAAACTCTTGTTCTGAAATTGTGTCCTACCTGCAATCGTGTAATTGTGGCACAAAGCTTGTGGGAGTAGCCAAACAATGTCTGATTTGATTTAAGGCCAACTCCATGAGATGGAATCCATATCCAACACCAATTAGATGACCAAGAACAAGAATCTAGGTATCCCAGGGACCTATGATAAAACCAAATACCGGGCTGGAGAGATGGCTCAGTGGTTAAGAGCACTGATTGTTCTTCCGAAGGTCCTGAGTTCAAATCCCAGCAACCACATGATGACTCACAACCATCCATAATGACATCTGATGCCCTGTACTGGTGTGTCTGAAGACAGCTACAGTGTGCTTACATATACATAATAAATAAACCTTTAAAAAAACCCGAATACCACCGTTCTTTTTAAAAAGGTAGCAATAAAGTGACTCCTAATGATATTTGGCTATACTCAGAGATCCGTGCCTTATTCGACCATCAGAGAAGCTTCCTCCTGCGGCAGACGGGAACAAATACAGAGACCCACAGCCAGATATTAGGCAAAGAGAGACCTTGGAACATTCAACCCTAAATGAGATGTCTCCATTAAATCCATTCCCTCAGAACTCAGGTAACCCAGAGGAAGAGAAGGCAGAAAGAATGTAAGAGCCAGAGGGGATGGAGGACACTAGGAAACAAGACTCTCTAATTTAATATATCAAAAGTCAAATCAAGTCACAGAGACTGAGGCAGCATGCACAAGGCCTGCTCATGTCTGCACCAGGTCCTCTGTATATATCATGGCTTCCAGTTTCATGTTTGTTTGTTTTATGGGATTCCCAAGTAGGTCTCTGATTCTTATGTCTGTTCTTGGGTTCTTTCTCTTTCATTTGTTTTTCTTGTTAAACTCTGGCCAAACAATTTAGCCATTTGTTTTCCAATTTAGCCTCTCAAATTTTCAGGACACAGAAATGTAGCCAGTTCTTTGTGAGAATGCAGCATGCATGGCCTTGAGTTTTTGTCTTACCTTATTACATTATAGTTTATTATTATACCTGCGAAGCCTGTTGTTTTCTAATGAGAGACAGGAAGGGAGTGGATCCAGGCAGGAGGGAAGGTAGGGAGGAGCTGAGAGCAGTAGAGGGGAAACGGTGATCAGGGTATATTATGTGAAGATAGAATCTATTTTCAATAAAAGAAAAAAAACCCCTGAAAATTCCAGAAATAAATATTTTTAGTGTATATGTGTATACCCCTTGAGAGCATGTAAACACATCACTGTGTGCAGGAGACCTGGAAGTCAGAGAAGGGCATTGGATCCCTAGAACGGCAGTTAGAGGGGGCTGTGAGCTGCCACATGGGGGCTAAGAATTAAATCCAGACCCTTTGCAAGAGAGGTAAGCACTCTGAACTACTGATCCATCTCTCTGTCCCCTCATGTCAGCTTCTTAAGTGAGAATCACTGTGAAATTAAAAATGTTACACACTTAAAACAAACAGTGGTATCTAGGAATCATTTTCATTATAAACTAGAAAAACAGGAGGATAGCAAGGAAAGATTGGATCAAAGCAATGCTGAAACACATAAGGGCAAACACCACACCCTGAATCTCCATGCTCAGCATTTGGAGCTCATGGTGGCATCAAAAGGCTCCAATAAACTTTGGGTAACCCTGACCCTACATAGGCTCTGTGGCTTGCAACATACATGGCCCTTCTCTTGACTCATTCCACTTGGTGCTTTTATCTTTCCTTTGTAGATGGTCCATATTCATCAGGGTGCATCTCTTGCATCCTGGGGTCTCCATTGCAACTTAGGTCTCACTTTCATAGTGGGTCTCACAGCCTACTAAGAAGCTCCATGCAGAGGTTGTTACACATTACTTGACCTCAGCAGTTTTCTGGGGTCTTGGAGCCTTGGTTGCCATGACCCCACGATGTTTACCTTTTATATGCTTGACAAAACACTCCACCCTGATGGTGCTAAGATATGCCACCTGCTTGAGATGTAGACTCATAGACCATAGATGCAGAAGCTTCAGTGTGTTTTTGTGTCTGAATCTGGGAAATATATTTTGTTGGGTGATCATTTTCCAGAAGGATACCCTTAAAAGTCTATCTTTTAGAGAACCTTCTTTTCAATAAATTTGTTATTATATCCTTGAGTTGATGATGGACCAAGTCTTGTCCTTGGGGCACTTTTCCCACAGTCCTAGTTCAAAGTCTGTGGTCCATCACTCAACTCCTTAACAGTTGCAAATGTCTGTTTCATAGCCACTGTGCCTGCAACTGCCAGTTCACTCATGCTCATTTCTTTGTCTTCTTTCATTTTTCATCTTTCTGCTTCTTGTTGATCTTTCTCTCTTTAATATAACTAAGAGCTGTGAGAGGTAACTGTGACTCAGCCTGAATGCCACACTATCTTGACATTTCCTTTGCCAAGCAACTTAGTCAATTGTTTTCCAATTTAGTCTTTCGAATTTTCAGGACACAGAAATGTAGCCAGTTCTTTGCCAGAATGCAACATGCTGATTATGGGCATTGAGTTCCTTGGGGCAAGTTAGATCTTCATTATCAGGGTAGCTAATTTCATCTTTTCTTTTGTTCACACATGACTACTTGACAAACTACAACCATCAACTGGACAACCAGATTCCCCCTATTAGGGCTCTAGTATGTCACACACACATGCACACACACACACACACACACACACACACACAGATTCACACACACACAGATTCACACACACACACACACACACACACACACAGACACACACAGAGAAGCTATCTGCAGCTGGTACAAACACACCCCTGCTAAAGTATGAGGCAAATCATAGTCACGTGACGTGAGACAGCCTCATATCTCCACACCTGCCATCAAAACAAAACCATATACCAATAGTATTTTTAGAATCATAGTGTATTTGGTTATTTGTGTGTGTGTGTGTGTGTGTGTGTGTGAGTGTGTGTGCCTGCATGTGTCTGTGTGTGCTCAAGGAGGTCAGAAAGGGATGCCCTGGAACTGAAGTTACAGACAGCTGTTACTTGCCTGATGTAGAGGCTGAGATCCAGACTCCAGTCCTCTGCAGGAGCGGCAAGTTTTCTCTGGTGGTTTCAGTGAGAATGGCCCCCACTTGGCCTCTAGTCAAGGGACTGTTTGGGAGAAATTAGAGGTGTGACTTTGTTGAAAAAAGTGTGTCTTTGAGGTTTCAAAAGTCCACACCATTCCAATTTAGCTCTCTCTCTCTCTCTCTCTCTCTCTCTCTCTCTCTCTCTCTCTCTCTCTCTCTCCTTTTTCTGTGTCTTCTCTTGCAATGCTAGATTACAAATTATACAAAACAGGTTTCCCTGAGAGAACTCAGTGGGTAAATTGCCTGCTCCCAGCCTGACCTGAGTTCTTTTCCTGAGACCCTACGTGATAGGAGAGAGCTTACTTCCTGCAAGTTGGCCTTTGGCACGTATACCTGACAGATGTGCCCAGAGGCCAATCTGATCTGGTCGATTCTTCAGTTGAGGATCGCTCTTTCCTGAAGACTCCAGGTCAGTGTCAAGTTGACAGCTGAAGCTAATTATGATGTCATCTTTGAGCTGTTTTGCAACTCTTTGTAAGTGGTGGGTAAGTGATGGTTCTATAAATTATGTCCCCGTGGTGACTTAAATTAATTTTCTTACACTTGTGGAAACGGTTTTATAGACATGTACTTCAGTATTCCTTCATTCATTAATCCCAGCACTTGGGAGGTAGAGGCAGGCAGATTTCTGAATTTGAGGCCAGGCAGGTCTACAGAGTGAGTTCAGGACAGCCAGAGCTACATAATGAGACCTTGTCTCAAACAGCACCAGCAGCAACAACAACAGCAAAACAAAACCAAAACACCTCAAACCATTCCTTCATTTGCATACATCTAAAATTTTAGTCAGGCCCCTGAGTTCTCTTCCCAAACTTTACACCCCCCAATTTACTCTCCTCCACCACATCTTTTTGACAGGCCTCTATATATTCAGCAGTAAAGGGAAATCTGTTAGGTTTCTTTAACAAAAATCCCCACCTCAACATCTCCCCCTAGTAGCTTTTAATCATTTACAGAGTTCATTCTCATTTTAGGTAGAGATTCCCATTTGCCAGTGTTGTATTTGGATTGAGCATAGTTGCAACCTAAGGTTTCTCTTTTTCTGTTGACAGTTACTAAGTAAAATCTGTGTCTACCACTTTGCTGGAAAGCTCTAGTTCTCTTGAGCAGGAATAAAATTAATTCCTTAATGTCTGTTTATTTTCTATCTGTATTATTGCTGAGATTTTAAAAATTGTTGTTGATTTATTTAATGTGTATGGGTGTGCTGAGCCTGTCTCTGCTTCACCCAAATGGAGATTACACATGCACATTGCAATACCTGGCTTTTTACAAGTATGGTTGGCATCAAACTCGGGTCTTCATGCTTATAAGGAAGCAGCTGAGCTATTTCTCCTGTCTCCCTAATTAGTTTCCGGCTGAGAGACAGGTTGCTAGTTTCATCCTTCTACATGTGAATATTCAGTTTTCTCGACACCATTACTGAAAACTTTGTCTTATCTACAATGTCTGTTTTTGGTACCCTTGTTGATGATCGGGTAACTATAGCTCCATGAGTTTATTTTGGATCTTCTGTTATATTCCATTGGTCTACATGACTGTTTCTGCGGCAATACCATCTTGTCTTTGTCTCTATGGCTCCGTAGGACAATTTGAGGACAGATATTATAATATCTCCAACATTTCTCTTCCTGATTATGATTTCTTGGGCTATTGAGAGTGTTTTATATTTCCATATGATCTTTTTCCTCTAGTTCTATGAACATGCTATTGAAATCCACCAGTGATCTGTCAAGAAGAACTGAAGTTGAATTTGAGATAGAAGAGAACCACGTACTCAAGGGTATGCTGCACAGGAAAGCCCTATTTGGACAGCTCGGAGTATAGAGTTCAAAGCAGGGAAGGGCAGAGAAGCTTACAGAGAATTTTCTATCAGTATCACCAGGTGTGCTCAAGAGACAGAAAGTCTCATGACCTATTGGGGGCTATTTGCATAACTTCCTTGAATGTGGTAAGCAGCATCTCATCTCTAAGAAGGGGAGAGGAAACCTTTTGCCTGGAGCATTCCTGGAGCAGAGGGAGGCATTCCTCCTAGTGCAGTAAACAGCATTCTATAGGAACAGAGTTCACACAGCAGGATAGTGTGGAAAACTCTATTCAATGTTTGCTACAGATGTCATTGGAATTTTGATAAGGCTTACAATAATTTTGTGGATGGCTTTGGGAAAATATCCATTTTCACAGTACATATTCTGTCAGTGCTAGAGTTTTCTCCATTTTTTTCAGTATCTTACAGTTTTTACTGTTACAGGTCTTTTAGTTCTTTAGTTAGTCGCCCCTCCCCAGGTATGTCTAAGCTATTGTGAATGAGATATTGTTTCCTCACTTTTTTAAATTAGGAAGTTCTTCATTGGTACATAGAAAAGCTATAGATTTTTGTATGTTGATTTTGTATCCTACTATTTTGTGAACAGTGTTTATCAGGATCAAGAATTTTCTGGTGGATTCTTTAGGCTATTTAAAGGATAGGATCATAACATGCCAATAGGGTAAGTTTACTTCTCTGCTTCTTATTTGTATGCCTACCATTCCTCTTGTTGCTTTATTTCAGCATATATATATATATATATATATATATATATATATATATGGTAAAAGTTAAGGGTTTTGTTTTGTTTTGCTGTTTGACAGTGAACTTGAGAGCCTTCTGCCTCAGCCTCCTGAGTGCTGGGTGTGTGACTCCATGCTTGGTTGCAAGTGAAGACTTGATTTTTGAATTTTTAAGTCTTTAGTGCGTGGAGTCCCATTATAGTGGGGAAGGACAAGCAACTCCTAGAAGATACCATCTTGGTACAATGAATATTTTGACTGAAATGATTTTAGAAATGCTAACTGCAGGAAAGACACTGACACTCCCCTGGGTATGATAGGGTTAAGTGAGAGCTAACCTCTGTGCTCATAGGATATGGGTATCTTTATTTCTCAAGATGGAGGGATTCATAGAGTAATAATAAATATGACCCCCTCTCGTTCCCTGAGTCTCATTTTCCTCTTGGGACCCGGAAGTCCCACCTGTACCTTCCAACAATTGGCCCCTGGCCTTCTTTAGTGACAAGTCAAAACACCAATTAGGGAACAAGACCTTAGCAACAAAACCTCCCCTTACATATGACTTTTCTAACTTTTCTCAGACCCTGTATTGTCTTATCAACATTATTACCACAAGACTTTCATTCTATATTTCATCAAATCTAATATAAAACTTTTAAGTTTAGCTATTTCTCCAGGTCTTCATTTGCTTAAGGCTCCTGTGCCATATGAAACTTATAAGTAAATAAATGGTATGTCTTTACCTTGATAATCTGTTAGTTGTAGTGGCAGGGTTAGTGTTAGTGGCTAAAAGTATGCACTGCTCTTGCAGAAGACCCAAGTTTTATTTCTAGCACTGGAGTCAGTCACCTAACAACTCAAGGGATCTATCTGATGCTGTCTTCCAGTCTCTGTGTGCACATGCACTTGTGTGTGTGTGTGTGTGTGTGTGTATACATAATCAAAAATAAATCTTTAAAATTCTTTCTTTTGTTACATAGATCTTTCTGAGCATAAGAAAGAATACAACAGAAAGATATTTTCCTTCAGTTCAACATAGATGATCCTAGACTTAGGATTTGTTGAACAGAATTGTGAGAAACCAGGCCTTTGCATCGAGTTCCTGCACTAAGGCCCTAATGACTGAACAAACCAAAATGGAAAGAGTTATGCTAAATGTTACATAATCACACTCAAAAATTAAGAAAGAAGAGAGATCCCAAAACAAATGAGTTTTTCATGAAAACAAAAGAGCTTTAGTTCACCTGTTTTCTCCCTTAATAACCTAATTAGCTTGTTGTCAATCAATATGGACTATTTTGAGTAAAAAGACATTGGAACCAACAGTTGAAAGCAAAGCTATAAAATTTTATTCTATAAAGGAAAATTACACTTATAAAGGAAATGTATATGTGTGAAAGTTCTTCCTTTTTCTACACAAAGAAGGAAGAATTAAAAATATAACTTATTTATTTTAATGTGCAATGGTGTTTTTTGCCTGCATGTATGTCTGAATGAAGATGTTGGATCCCCTGGAATAGGAGTTACAAGGAGTTGTGAGGTGACATGTGGGTGCAGAGAATTGGACCAGGGTCCTCTGGAACCACAGCCCAGTGCCCTTAATCACTGAGACATCCCTCCAGCCTGGAGGAAGACTCTGAACTCAATGTAGAAAGTGCAGACTTAAATCTATAAAATGAAATTTACCAAACAACCCTATATACCCCACCCCACTTTTCATGGTTACAGTTTTTGATTAGTTATTTCCCTGCCCTTCTTTCTGCTTTAGCCAAAGTTGGTATATAAAAATCCATTTCTTTCTGTTATCCATTCATATTCCCATGCGCACATGTGAGATAAATACATTAATATTCTTCAGTTGATTTTTTTTTCTCCTACAGCTCTGTCTTTGGTGGGACTTGAGAGATGTCTCAGAGGTTTAAAAGCTCCTGCTACTCTTTCAGATGACCTGGGTTCGATTCCCAGCACCTGCAAAGGGCAGCTTACAACCATCTGTAACTCTAGCTCTAGGTTATCCAGTGTCCTCTTCTGGCCTCTACAGGGACCACACGTACACAGTGCATAGAAGTACATGTAGGCAAAATATCTATAAAAATAAAAAAGTAAATAAAACTTTTAAAAAATTTATCTTTGGCAAGTTTAATTTACAAGGCCCTATCTAGAGAAGCTGGGATGGATAGTGGAATTTTTTTTTAACTTATATTACAGATCTCTTCAGAAGCTTTTGGCTAGAATATTTACCTACACACATTCTCTCTTGGGTTTCCTCATAGCAGAAATTGTATTATCTGTTAGAGATTAGTCATTAAGTGTGGCCCATATTTAAATGGTGAAGAATTAGATTCCACTTCTTGATGGAAAAACTACAAAAGAATTTGGAGCCATGCTACTATGTTCTCAACTTCTGGATGGAGTAGAACAATGTATTTGTGTGAGAGGGGAAGGCTGGGAAGAACTAGGCTCTAGAAGATTCGAATATACTTAACCAGTTTGTGGCCATATTGATCTGTCCATGTGTTGTCCTGCCTGTCCCCTATTCCCTGCCTGGTTGTGATTCCATCAATTGTTTTTGGTTGTCTAACTGTAACCAGAGCTCCTGTCTCATGACCCCTCTGCCACTGCTTTAGTTATAGTCACTGGGTTGACAACACTGTTTCTTCCCCTTAACCTGCATGCATGGCTGAGGTGGTTTGGATGAGATGTGCTTCTCACAGGTTCAGTTATTTGAACACTTGATCTGCAGTTGGCGGCACTGTTTGGGGAGGTTGTGGGGACTTGGGGAGGTAGAGTCTTGATATTTCATGTTTTAAAAAAGATTTATTTATTTTATTTATATGGGTACACTGTAGCTTTCAGACACACAAGAAAAGGGCATCAGATCCCATTACAGATGGTTGCAAGCCACCCTGTGGTTGCTGAGAATTGGACTCAGAACCTCTGGAAAAGCAGCCACTCCTCCTAACCTCTGAGTCATCTCTCCAGCCCGATAGTTCATGTTTTTAACAGCTGAGTAATACTCCACGGTGTAAATCTATTTTCTTTATTCATTCTTCAGTCTAGTAACATCTAGGTTGTTCCAGTTTCTGACTATTATGAATAAAGCTGCTAAGAACAGAGTTGAACAAGTGTCCTTGTGGTAAGATGAAGTGTCCTTAGGGTATATGCACACGAATAGTATAGCTGACTTTTGGGGTAGATCAATTTTCAGTTTTCTGAGAAGCCAACATATTGGCTTCCAAAGTAACTATACAAGTTCACACTCCCATCAGCAGTGGAAGAGTATTCCCTTTGCTCTATATTCTCATCAGCATTCATTATCACTTGAGTTTTTGATCTTAGCCATTCTGACAGGTATAAGATAGAATCTCAGAATCACTTTGATTTGCATTTTCCTGATGGCTAAGGATTCTAAACATCTCTTTTAGTGTTTCTCAGCCATTCGAGATTCCTCTGTTAAAAATTCTCTGTTTAAATTTGAACCCCATTTTTCTTTTTGTTTTTTTTTTTCTGTAGTATTTTTTAACAGAACATTTCTTTATTTTTCACTAAGACTTTCCCAGAGGATATAACTAACCTTGTCCCCACCCCACCCCCTACGAAGGGTTAGTGCGCTCACTGCTTTAAAGTAGTCTCAGACAGTTTCAAGGACTGGAACCAACCTTAAATGGCAAAAATGTTTTCTATTTGTATCATCATAAAAATGTTTAAGTAAAAAAACTAAAGTAAAGGAGCAAAGGGGCCACGGTGGCTTCAGAGTGACAAGATCATTCACGGTTCATGTCAGACATTCAATCTTGGCTTGAGTGTAACAAAGTTGAAACAGGATTGCTGCCATACAAGAGGTTCACTACAGCACGCTGTATGTACCTGTTCCAAGTCCACCCCCAGCCTCAATGCTTCCGACTCAATTACTTCCCAGCCTGTTGGGCCTGTCGACGGAGGAGCACGTAGATCTTCTCTTTGATCCAGTCTTTGTTATACCGCTGGTATGTCTGTGTATCAGCTCGGTAAACCAGACAGCTGAGGTCTGCCAGATCGTCAATAAAATCAAACAACTGACTGATATTGTATGTGATGGAAGGGCTGTTGGGATTCATTCTCTTCAGATGTTCTTCATACATTTTACAAACACCTTCCATGCACTTATTCACAGACTCCTAGTCAGCGTAAGTCCTGCCCTCTGGCCTCTTGGTAGGGTGTACCAGCAAAATGCTGTGAGACATCGTGTCAAAAGCTTTCGCTGCAGCCGCTGCTAACACCTCCGCTGCTGCACACCAGCTCTCTGTAGTATTTTTTATTGGATATTTTATTTATTTACATTTCAAATGTTATTGCCTTTCCCAATTTTCCCCCCAGAAGTCCCCTATCCTATCCCACCCACTTCCTCCTGCTTCAATGAGGGGGTGCCCCCACCTACCCACACACTTCCACCTCCCCGTCCTTGCATTCCCCTACACTGGGGCATCAAGCCTTCACGGGACCAAGGGCCTCTTCTCCCATTGATGCCCAACAAGACCATCCTCTGCTACAAATACGGCTAGAGCCATGGGTCTCTCCATTTGTACTCCTTGGTTGGTGGTTTAGACTCTGGGAGCTCTGATTGGTTGATATTACTGTTCTTCCTATGGGTTGCAAACCCCTTCAACTCCTTCGGTCCTTTCTCCAACTCCTCCATTGTGGACCTGGTGATCAGTTCCATGGTTGACAGCAAGCATCCTCCTCTGTATTTGTCAGGGACTGGCAGAGCCTCTCAGGAGACAGCTATATCAGGCTCCTTTCAGCATGCACTTCTTGGCATCCACAATAGTGTCTGTGTTTGGTGACTGTATATGGGATGGATCCCCAGGTGGGGCAGTCTCTGGATGGCCTTTCCTTCAGTCCCTGCTCCACACTTTGTCTCTATATTTGCTCCTGTGAATATTTTGTTACCTCTTCTAAGAAGGACTAAAGCACCCACACTTTGGTCTTCCTTCTTCTTGAGCTTCATGTGGTTTATGAATTGTATCTTGGGTATTCCGAGCTTCTGGGCTAATATCCACTTATCAGTGAGTGCACATCATGTGGGTTCTTTTGTAATTGGTTACCTCACTCAGGATGATATTTTCTAGGTCCATCCATTTGCCTAAGAATTTCATGAATTTATTGNTTTTAATAGCTGAGTAGTACTCCATTATGTAAATGTACCACANTTTCTGTATCCATTCCTCTGTTGAGGGACATCTGGGTTCTTTCCAGCTTCTGGCTATTATAAATAAGGCTGCTATGAACATAGTGGAGCATGTGTCCTTATTACAAGTTGGAACATCTTCTGGGTATATGCCCAGGCGAGGTACTGCTGGATCTTCCAGTAGTACTATGTCCAATTTTCTGAGGAAATGCCAGACTGATTTCCAGAGTGGTTGTACCAGCTTGCAATCCCACCAGCAATGGAGGAATGTTTGTTCCTCTTTCTCCACATCCTCGCCAGCATCTGCTATCACCTTAGTTTTTGATCTTAGTCATTCTGACTGGGGTGAGGTGGAATCTCAGGATTGTTCTGATTTACATTTCCCTGATGACTAAGGATGTTGAACTTTTTTTTCTTTTTCTTGTAAGGATAAAATTTAATTTGGACTGACTTACAGGTTCAGTCCATTATCATCAAGGCAGAAGCATAGCAGCATCAGGCAGACATGGTACAGGAGGAGCTGAGAGTTCTACATCTTCATCTGAAGGTTGCTAGCAGAATAGTGACTTCCAGGCAGCTAGCATGAGGGGTCTAAAAGCCCACACCCACAGTAAGACAACTACTCCAACAGGGTCATACCTTCTAATAGTGCCACTCCTTGGGACTAGCATATACAAATACCACATTCCACTACCTGGCCCCCATAGACTTGTTCAAACATATGAGTCTATGGGAGCCATACTTAAACATAGCCTAATAAAAACTACATTTAATACAACTTCCAAAGTCCCCATAGTCTATAGCAGTCTCAACAATGTTACAAGTCCAAAGTTCAAATTCTCTTCTGAGATTCATCCAATCACTTAACTGTAATCCCCAAAACAAGACAGGAAACCAGCTGGGCAAACTCCAAACTCTGCATCTCCATGTCTGATGTCAAAGTGGTTTTCAGATCTCCAACTCCTTTTTCATCTTTGTTGACAGCAACAAACTTCTTTCTCATGTGCAGGTTCCACTCCCTGTTAGCAGCTTTCCTCAGCAGATAGCCCATGACTCTGGCATCTCAAACATCTTGGGGTCTCCAAGGCAACTTTAATGTAACAGTTTATTTTTTCACACATGATCTTCTGGGCTCCTCCAAAGGGCTGGTGTCAGTTCTCCAGCTCTGCCCTCTGTAGCACTCTAAGTTCAGGTTGATCCACTCTACTGCCATTGCTGTTCTTGGTGATCACTCCATGGTACTGGCAGCTCCAATACACTGGGGTCTTCCTCTGCAACTAGGCTTCATCAATAGCTTTTCATAGGTTCTCTTCATGGTGCCAAGCCTTAACACTTTTGCATGACCTCTTCAGTTCTGGGTCATCACCTACAACTGAGGCTGCCCCTTCACCAATGGCCTTCTATCGCCTCTCACAGTGCTGAGCTTCAGCTGTTCTTCATGACCCCTTCATGCCTTCAAAACCAGTACCACCTGGGTGATTCTTATGCATTACCAAGTCCAGCTGCAGCCAAGGTACAACCTTGGCTATCTCTGGAACACAACTTCTTTGGATCTCAGAAAACACTTCCCAGAAGATTTCACCTCAGTGATGCTGATCTCTTCGTAATTACTACTAATTTCTTAGCTCCAGCTAACCAGCATCAATTTTCCCAGTAGTCCCTTCTATTCTGGACTCTAAAGCCAGAACCACATGGCTGAAGCTGCTGAGTTCTGCTGCTTGCTGGAGCTGGAACATGGTCCCCTTGTACTATTACATTATCATTAACTAGCTTTCTGTTTTCCAACTCCTTCACTGCCTAAGCTTGCCTGTCCTAGAACTTGCTCTGTAAACTGACTTTGAACTCAGAGATCTACGTGCCTGTCTCCTAAGCACTGGGGTTAAAGGTGGGGTCCACCTGAATTTAAGGTGTGGTCTGGATTTAAGTTTTTCTTTACCTAGAACTTGCTTTGTTCTAGGCTGGCCTTGAACTCAGAGATCTGCTTGTCATTGCCTCCTGGGATTAAAGGCTTGTTCTGTCAAGCATGGACCTAAACTTTTCTGGGTGGGATCTTGCCCCAAGGTCACCACTCCCTTAATTCATTTTAATATTCTTGAACACAGGATTCAGCTTCATTTCACTTCCTGGTGCTTCTTTAATACTTGAACCATATATCCTGATTTAACTTTGGTACTTGGTACCTGTCTAGAAAATTGTCCATTTCATCCAGATTTTCCGGTTTTGTTGAGTATAGGCTTTTGTAGTAGGATCTCATGGGTTTTTTGAATTTCCTCAGTTTCTGTTTTTATGTCTCCCTTTTCATTTCTGATTTTGTTAATTAGGATGCTGTCTCTGTGCCCTCTGGTTAGTCTGGCTAAGGTTTTATCTATCTTGTTGATTTTCTCAAAGAACCAGCTCTTGGTTTGGTTGATTCTTTGCATAGATCTTTTTGGTTCTACTTGGTTGATTTCAGCCCTGAGTTTGATTATTTCCTTCCATCTACTCCCCTTGGGTGAATTTGCTTCCTTTAGTTCTAGAGCTTTCAGGTGTGCTGTCAGGATGCTAGTGTGTGCTCTCTCTGGTTTCTTTTTGGAGGTAATCAGGGCTGAGTTTTCCTCTTAGGACTGCCTTCATTGTNTCCCATAAGTTTTGGTATGACGTGTCTTCATTTTCATTAAATTCTAAAAAGTCTCTAATTTCTTTCTTCCTTGACCAAGTTATCATTGAGTAGAGCATTGTTCAGCTTCCATGTGTATACCTGTTTTCCATTGTTTTTTTGTTGTTATTGAAGACCAGCCTTATTCCGTGGTGATCTGATAGGATGCATGGGATTATTTCAATCTTCTTGTA